>NW_027270014.1:0-70000 GCF_030848805.1 Temnothorax longispinosus | reverse complement strand
TGCGTTTGAAATGTCGATGTTCATGTGTCCTGCAGTTCACAAGTTGACGCGCAATTAGCTGCGTTCTTCATCGACCCACGAGCCAAGTAATCCACCGTTCAGGGTAATCGGTTCAAGGAAACGATGAAAGATGAACCCTGTGTAGGGTCGTTCTTACTATATTTCGCGCTCGGAGAATCCAGTAACCTTCTCTTAGAACTCTCAGCATGAGTTGAACTTCACCATAAAGCGTGATCCGGTGAACAAGCAAGCAAGGCACGTTAACAAGCGAGTCGACTCGGCGATGTCCAAAAATGTGAGTGTTCACTCGATCATCTCCGAAATGAGAGTGTGTGCTCCGGTACTCCGCGGCTCATGCACCTGCGAATTGCGGCGCGAGCGAGTACTAATAGCTCCAGTAATTGGGTGGGCCACCCGCGAACGGGCAGCACGAGTCGGGTGAGTCGCGCGAAATATTGACATGCTAACGATCGCGATTCGCCAACGTTCCGCGCGAGTCACTAAACGCGAATTTCAGGTTGCCGATGGCAACGCTTCAACAATGTTTGACTAATGATACGAGACGCAACTTATCAACCAATAGGTAACGCAAACATCAAACAATCAACTTAGCGACTAATATGTACACGCAGCAACTATATACACGTGAGTTCCAAACATGTCAAAAATAAAAAAAATTTAGCAATTGGTCTAAAACTTATTGTTTTGTGGTTATTAGGGTCTGTGATTATGAATTTTTCAAAAATGAAAAAATTCAAAATGGCGAAATGCAATATGGCGATACAAAAATTTTTATTAAAATTAAACATAGTAATATACAAATTAAGTTTTGAACTGTAATGTAATATGCATAAATAAATTTTATAGTATATAAGATACACTTAAATTCTACGTTTACAAAATATTTTCTACGCGTAGCTACGTAAAAAAATTTATTGCTCTGAAAAAATTTATATTACAAGACAAAGTTTTCATTGTCGTAAGAGTCGTAAGCCTCTACGTCTGTACCTGACTCAGAGGTCAAGCTACTTTCAATCATTTCTTGTTCATATTCTTCTTGAATATTTACAGATAGAGGTGATAATAAATTAATAGTTTCTGTGGACAAAGATTTGAGCGGTTTAACAGGCAACTTTCGGCAACTGGAAATGTACGGATCAGATGCAACTAAAAATCTTTTAACATCCTCCAACGTTTTTTGACGATAATTTTTTCTTGCAAAATGCAGGCGATAGATTCCAAAAAATTTATTGCAGGCCTCCTGCGCATCTTCGGACATTTGACCGATAGGTAACACTGAATGTTGTATTATTTCTGGGCCATGAATTAAAAGTTTATGAACTAAAGTAGGCATGTAATACCAATCAAATGATTTTACGATTTTTTTAGCTAATTCCACGGCATACTGCCGAAAATTGTCCAAATTAATATGACCACATGAAATAGCTTGCAATATAATATAAAATCGATGTATAATATCTTGATCAATTCTAGTTATTTGTGCAGATTTTTGATATTTTTCAAAAAAACATCGAGCAGTGTTTCCATCGTTAGAAGTTCCACTGCCGGCTTTCGGGTTGTTAACATTTAAGTCCAATTCTGTTTTAAAAGCTGCTTGTATAATTCTTTTCCTTCTTTCGACCGATTCTTTTTCTTCTTTTGAACGAGCCTGCCATTTTAGGATTCCCAATTTGTAGGACAAATGTAATAAAAATTCAAATCACCGAATTCAACAATGTAAAGACGATAGGCCGAATTTTAAGTGATCTGTAAAAATTTCTTGGTTTAATCTATATCGTTAAAACTTTTAGATGCACAATTGCATAGATAACAACGCATCGCAGATGTATCTGACAATGAATTGCATATTTTAGTATCTATCATTGTCAACGTCAAAATATATTTAACACTATGGGCGGAATTCATAGACGTTGCTCAAGATTTGTCTTAAGCATGATCTTGGCCAAGACGGTCTTAAGATCGAAAACCGTCTGAAGACGGCTTTACATGCATAGATAAATCTTGAGAACACAAGTTTTGAGCTTAAGATCGTCTTGACGAAGTCTGTGCTTAAGAATATGGCTTCGGCAATGTTCGGGAATCCAAGCTTTTTGACCAATCATGATAATAATTACAAGAATTTACCGGGGATTGCGTCATTCTCTTATATGTTCTGTGGTCATTCTCGCCGTGGCCGGTGGCCGTCATCGCATCGTGTATCGCGACGATTAACCTTAAAGAGAGCAACGGGTGCAGTGGTGGTGGTGTTTTCCCTCCGAGGAGGTACGACGAGCATCATCGCGTCGTGTACCGCAACGATTAACCTTAAAGAGAGCGACGGGTGCAGTGGTGGTGTTTTCCCTCCGAGGAAGTACGACGAGCATCATCGCGTCGTGTACCGCGACGATTAACCTTAAAGAGAGCGACGGGTGCAGTGATGGTGTTTTCCCTCCGAGGAGGTACGACGAGCATCATCGCGTCGTGTACCGCGACGATTAACCTTAAAGAGAGCGACGGGTGCAGTGGTGGTGTTTTCCCTCCGAGGAAGTACGACGAGCATCATCGCGTCGTGTACCGCGACGATTAACCTTAAAGAGAGCGACGGGTGCAGTGATGGTGTTTTCCCTCCGAGGAGGTACGACGAGCATCATCGCGTCGTGTACCGCGACGATTAACCTTAAAGAGAGCGACGGGTGCAGTGGTGGTGTTTTCCCTCCGAGGAGGTACGACGAGCATCATCGCGTCGTGTACCGCGACGATTAACCTTAAAGAGAGCGACGGGTGCAGTGGTGGTGTTTTCCCTCCGAGGAAGTACGACGAGCATCATCGCGTCATGTACCGCGACGATTAACCTTAAAGAGAGCAATGTTCGGCAATGTTCGGGAATCCAAGCTTTTTGACCAATCGTGATAAAGATTTACAAGAATTTACCGGGGATTGCGAAATGGCATTAAAGTTCTTACTTAAGATTTGTCTTGAGCCAGTCTTGCTCAAGTCGACCAAATAGTCGACTTAAGACGGTTTTGTCAGGTTATGTGCTACATTAGTGGTGATATTCCAGTGTCGGGATTGCGTCATTCTCGCCGTCGCGCGTCATGGCCGTCATCATCGCGTCGTGTATCGCGACGATTAACCTTAAAGAGAGCGACGGGTGCAGTGGTGGTGTTTTCCCTCTGAGGAAGTACGACGAGTAAACTCGAGTCGCCGATACTCAAGGCGAGGAGGTGTGACGAGGAAAGTGCGTAGTGATCGATGTGAGAGACGAGTAGCCGAGAACGACGAGGAAGAGCAGAGGAAGCGAGTGCGAAAGGGGAGAGCGAGAGAGCGAGAGAGAGGGACAGCGGACAGGCCGAAGCCAGGAATTCCGACGACCGCGACTCCATCAGGGAGTTCCAGAAGTGGCAACGCATTTTATCACTTTCCCGGCAGCGAGTACGGCACCGTTGGTTTCAGAAATCATAGTACGTTTTCATCCGATAATTTACAAACGTTTCCATCCGCTTAGTTTAAAGTCTCTCTGTACATTCCTGTGATGATGCAAATCTTGCAGGTCATCTTCTCTTTTACAGAGCGACAAAGTAAAGTGAAACTCAAAATACTTAAGACTGGTACTAGATAAATTTCCGAAATGGTATGAAGATATGATAAGTGCTTACTTTAACTCATTCTATTATTTACATGTCTTCTATAACAACTGGCACATCTGTCATTGGCATACAATTCAAAGATGGAATTATTATAGCGGCAGACGTCCTAGGATCTTACGGATCGCTCGCTCGTTACAGAAATCTGGAACGTCTTATGAAAGTTAATGATAACATCATCCTTGGTACGTCTGGAGATTATGCAGATTTTCAGTGCATCAAGAGCTATGTGGAAAGAAAGATGTGAGTCTCAGCATAGTTTTTTTTTTTTTTTTTTTACATGTCTTTAATATTCTTCAAATAATACATCTTAGTTTATTACGTAGAGTGCTATGTAATAAACTAATAAAAGTTTTGTAAAGTTATTGTACGATATAAGAATACATTAGAGTTTCCAATAAGTGTCAAAAGCGCTAATTTACGTCAACACTTTTGTTTCAGTCTTGAGGAGCAATGCTTGGATGATGGATTTAGTTTAAAGCCAAAGGCATTGCATTGCTGGCTAACGCGTGTCATGTATAACAGACGATCAAATTTCGATCCGTTTTTGAACAATTTTATTATTGCTGGTTTGGAAAATGGAGAACCGTAAGTGTGCGTTTCCTCAACACACTTCGTGTCTTCAAGTACATCGTAAATCGCAGTTTTGCCTTTTCAGATTTTTAAGAACTGTGGATAAGCTTGGGACAGCTTACAACGATCCTGTTATTGCGACTGAATATGGTGCTTACATGGCAACGCCTATATTGAGAAAAGCTTACGAGGATAATAACCAAATGAATAAGGAGGAAGCTATCGAACTTCTGTACAAAGTAATGCAAGTTCTTTTCTACAGAGACGCAAGATCTTTCCCAAAGGTAAACTAAAATTCGTACGTGTGTAATTAATAATTTTAATTGTATTGTCAACAATCTGCTCTGTTTTTTAGTATCATCTTGGCATTGTCACAAAAGAAAAAGGAGTCGAAATACAAGGACCTCTAACTTTAGACAGTTTTTGGGGATCTGCTGCTTTGTAAAAAATTATGTTTTCTTATTCCTTTAAAATAAGTTATAATAAAAGCGTCCATGGTGAAGATCGATTCTCTCTTAATGAATAAATTAAAACAAGTTTTCATCAATTATACATTTATTTGCATTATATATATACATGTAAGGATAAGAAAATATTATTTCCAGTAACCATACTAATAATCTTTGTTATAATAACAGATATTTTATTTAATATTTATTTTTTACGCGTAAAAACTCGGCATAATACTTGCAACATTAAAACGTATATGGAAATTAATATATATATATATATATATATATATATTTTTTAGAGGAGAATAATTATTTCTTAGATGAGGGTCTAAGGGAGAATTCACACCTTGGCAGAATAGCAGAAAGAAAAGCAGCAGCCAATCAGGACTTGCGCTAGTAGTAAGCAGAATGTACTGTGCATGCATACTGTAGTATGCTTACTATCAGCTCAAGTCCTGATTGGCTGCTGCTTTTCTGCTTTCTGCTATTCTGCCAAGGTGTGAATTCTCTCTAAGATCACAATGGATTTTGCAAGGCAACAAACGCATGGAAACGTAAAATAGAGGATATTGTTCGTAAATCACTGGAACAAATTTCGAACTACGTTCTGTCTAACAAGAAAACCATCAGCAGGCTGCCAATGAGGATCATTATGATGCAATTCTTCAACATTTTCAATTGCATCATTTACAATTGCATCATCATCTGGATCTTCTGGGAGAATATCTTTAAATTGTAAGGATAAATTGTGCAAAACTGCACAAGCTGAAACAACTGCTGTACAGGTAATAAGTTTTAAAGACAATCCTCTTGCTAAGCAAGGAAATCGTCTCTTCCAAACTCCAAACGTTCTCTCAACAACCATCCTCGTTCGTGATTGAATTACATTATATCTGTATGTAATGAAATATATTATTTATTATATACTCTTATTATATAATACTAAATACTTTTAAACGACATATTAAAATTTAAATTAAACGACAATTAAATTTAGGTTTCTCGAAAATTAACCATAGAAAGATAATAATTGGGCAAAGAAAGAACAACGCGGTTATTAGTGCGTGAAAAGTCAAACAGACAATAATTAAATATTTTTAAAGATACATAAGCGCGAACGTTTTTGGCTCCGCTTTAAGCTATCTTCAGCGATGTCACAAAGTGTAAAATAAAATCACGTAATCGCAGACTTTCTATTCTGGTTCTATTTGTAAGGCGTTCTGATCACACCATCAAGAAGCAAAACAAATATGGAGCATGAGATATAAACTTTTATTTTTCACTTTGTTACATCGTTGAAGATGACTTAAAGCGGAGTCGGCTTAAACATTCGCGCTTATATCTTTTTACAAATGTTAAATTATTGTCTTTCTGACTTTTCACGCACTAATAATCGCATTGTTCTCTCATTGCCTAATTTCTATCTTTCTATGGTCAAATTTATTTACAATTACTCTCTTTTCTTTTCTTTACCTCTGTTCTTCTTCATTCTGTGGGTTTCTAAAGGGTGTCAAAAGAAATGGGAGACAAGGATATCCTGCATCTCCAATCAACATTCCTGTTAATTCGCGTTGTTGATATCTCATAAAAACTCGAGAATTTTGGAAGATTCGGCTGTCGTGTTGACTTCCAGGCCATTCTGGGACAAGGTCTAAAAATTCCATTCGTGGTCCCACAATAGCCTTTTACACAAAGAGTAAAAAAATGAGAAAAAGTTAATGAGTCAAGTTGAGTTAATTGAGTCAAAAAGTTCTGAGTCATTTTTTTCTATAATGCTTAGCAAAATAGTAATTATTGAGTAAAGTCAATCCAATCAGGGGGCCTATTACGTATCTTTTCATGAGGTGAAAATGCGAAAAGTGAATAGATTTACTAGATTTCAGCCAATGAAATCGTAGATACTCTAGTAAATTCTCTCACTTTTTGCATTTTCACCTCGTGAAAAGATACGTAATAGGCCCCCGGCACTGTCTTTTAACCGGGCCATGTGTACGCTCATTCATACTACCAGGCGCGCGGCTCACTGACGTACAGTCGGCTAAAGGACTGCGCTGAGATTGATTTTACTCAATAATTACTAAGTATTATAGAAAAAAATGGCTCAGGACTTTTTAACTCAATTTTTGATAATAAATATCGCTGTGTAAATAATGGGCGTAAATTCTATAGGTGACACCCTGTATACGTTATATATGATGGTGTGAAAACTTTATAGTAAAAAATAAATAATTACACATCTCTCTTTGAGGAGTTTTGCTAATTTCACTCGCTCTTGTAGTTCTTTTTCCTCTAATAATAATTTTGTCAATTTATTTATTATGTCTTCACGTTTCTTTCTCATATTAATTGACACATTTTGATTTCATGATTAATTTTAATTCCTTTTTGCACATTACGATTTCTATTCAATTTTTTGGTTTAGAGCATGAACGTAAGTCAAGTTTTTTAAAATACTGATTATACAGATGCGTGCTATACAATATAGATTGCACTTATACACACAAATCAATAGTTTGAAAACTTGACTTGCATTACTACATACGGCTTTCACCCTCTTATATATATATTATTCAATATCATATTTTTACCTGGACATTTAAAGAAAAATATCCTTTTCTGTTTCTGTATGTTTCAGCAAGTCCTCCAAAATTGTTACCTACTAGTCTTATATGGGTGCAATCTATCGCTCCATCAATATGAGGAAGTCCAATAGCTCCTTGTCCATACCCTAACTCTTTAAAGAGTCTTCTATTTTCCTGAATGGCTGCTTGGTTTGTTGTAAATTTTACATAAGTATTTAAATAAGTTGCTAATACAATTGTTACTCTAAACACAATCCTGCTTATTGTCGGTTGTGATAATACCATGAGATCTCCATTTACTGTCTAAATAATAAATTATGAAACAAATATATTAAACATATTTGTACTGTTTTACTTTAATGTTTGAAGATGCATTATAGAAAATTACCTGAAAACTGCCAGTAGCATAAAATCGTAAACAAATAAGCAATTGGATAACTGGATCAATCGGTAGACCTCGATTATCAGGCTTTGTTAAACTTTCGACGACTAAAGGCAATAATCCGTTCATGACACAATTTTTTGAAAATCTATATCTAAGATGAAATTCATGTTCGCGGTAGGCAGTGAATGGATCCATCGTATCTCGAATATATCGTTTTACACGTATTATTCGAATTTCATCATTATGCTCGTCATCCGAAGATGAATCAGACGTGTCAAATAAATTGATGTCAAATTGACCATATATATTATTTAATTCCATGTTTTTATCTAAAATGTATATAGTAATATAGTACAGTAATAATGAAATAATAATATACAATATGTTATTATGTTTATACGGTCGTATAGATTATTATAAATTAATATAAGTTAAAAATAAATAAGAATGTTATTATGTAATTATGTAAAATAAAAACACGTACCCCCCCCCCCAAATCGACCCCAAGCTATCGATCAAGCCTACTTAGAAACTTGATCCGTTCACTCGTTATTGAGATCTCAAAATCTCGAGTACTCGCAACTCGTGCGTTCACGTAAGAGTCCGGTGCGTCTCGCTCCACGCGTACTTAGCGCGAGACACCACCGTGTCTCTTGATATCTGTAAAGAATCTGTAGTACTTACCTCTTATCAAGAATAAATTATACGGTTTTAATTGCTTCTTTTTTATTTTTTGAAATCCTACGCGTAAAATGAAAATTGCGAGATAAAACTGCAGATTTGATTAACAATCCGCTATGGTTAACAAGCAATAGATGACGGTCGCCGTAAAATCGATAGTCGATTGTTAATAAACAATTATTATATATAAAAAAAGGAAGGAATTTAATACACATTATTATATGATTTGATATTCAAAAACTTTATTTTCATTAAATAACACCTTAATATTAGAGATAATACTTGCGGCAATCTCGATCGATTTCTTTACAAAAACTCCTTTTTTTTCAATAAATGTAAAGTATTACTTATTACTATTACTTATTACTATACTAAATATTACTTATTACTATTACTTATTAGTATTACTTATTCAGCCTCGAATTTCTGTTGAAGTCTAAAATCACAGTCTGTCTCTCTGGATTTTTAAAGGAAAATTTGTACTCTATAATTTCAACCGAAATTTAAATAATTTTATATAAATTTTAAACATATATAAATAAAAAAATTAAAATAAAACGCAAGACTTAAGATGCATCATAATAAATTGAATACTTCAGTAATAAATCTCAAATTTTCGTTGAAATCGAAAAAGAATAAAACGTTGACCTCATTCTTGCATCTTTCGCGTAAATTTAATTTATCAAATAACTGAAACTAAACTGTTATCTACATCTAAACTAAACTGTTATCTACATCTTCGAGCTACCGAGCGAGGATAAATGATTGCACGCCGATCGAAGAATCTCCGATCGAGAGTATACTCTCACCGACATCCTCCGACGCTCTCGATGACGAGGCTCGCGCCTAAACGTAACACGCGTAATTGCTCTCGCCCGGACGCTGCCGCCAACAAAGACGCTTATCCGATATTATTATCGGATAATCTGATCGCGGACCCATCCTCTCCTCTCGCGAGCGCGAGCGGTTGACATACTTTCCATTAAAGTAGTACGCGCCCGGCGTGCATGCGATCGCGAAACCCAGGCATCCTACCTTGTTGGTGGTAAAACAAGGTGGAATTCAGTGGAGGCGCATCCGCGCGGAGACGAGACCGTAGCTAACGAGCGCGTGATCTACGGCGGAATGCAGAGTGCAGAGGAATTTTTGAGAAAGTCGCGCGCGCGGTGCTTCACCGGCCGTAATAGGCCTCTGGAGGAGGTGTGCGCGTAATGCGCCGCGCCACAGCTCGTTCGTACGAGTCGGATGCAACCTCGGCGCTGCAGCCTCAAGATGCCACCTCCTCTCCTGACGTCTTCAGCAGATACGAGGATGATCGATGGGGGCAACGCCGGGGATCGCCGCGCACCGTTGTTCGCATAAATTATGACGCGGCCAGGATAATGCCGGAGGACGCGCCAGTCTTGCGTGCATGAGATTGCGACAGTCTTCGTCGGAACTGCTTCCAGCGCACAAATGATCCCTCTTCGCTTCGGCCCGAGGTTTCAGTTTGTTCCTTCGAGACTTCTTCCCTAAACCGTCTAACGAACCGTCGCTGCTACGCGAATGCAATGAGTCTCGACACGAATGCGGCGAATCCATCACGTGGCAAACAATTATTTACTTGTCATCATCTGAAAAATAATTAGGGCCCCTAAAATAAAAAAATATAAATTATTTATTAAATAGATATATGAAGGCTCTCTCTCTATATAAAAAATTCAAATCTAGTTATATAAATTTGGCAATAAGAGTCAATTGGCTCTTATTCCCAAATTTAATTACATTCAAATTTTAAATATGATAAATTATTTAATTATTTAATAAAAAAATAAGTAATTACTTACATCTCTTTTTGAGCTTGAAACTTCGCTAATTTTACTCGCTCTTTTAATTCTTTTTCCTCTAATAATAATTTTCTAACTGTTAATTCATTTATGAACTCTTCACGTTCCTTTCTTAATTGACATATTTCGATTTCATGATTGATCTTAATATTTGCTAATTCTAATTCTTTTTCACATATTACGTTACTTCTATCCACTTTCGACTTTTTTGATGTAGAGTTTAATGAGTCCGTATGATTTGTTCTCTTTGAATCAAGATATATATATTTTTTTTCATTAGTCATTACATCTGAAACATAATTTTAAGTTGCATTTAAATATTAAAAGTATTTTTTTAAACAGTATTAATTTTAAATAACGTTTGGTATTTTCTTACCAGATTGTTTATTAGGCTCTTCCTGTATATTCTCTTCTTCATGAAGAATTGAGTATAAATTTTCGCCATCACTATCGTCCTCGTCTACCTCGATCAATATATTATCTGGAAAAAAAATATACAATTAACATAATACTAATCTTATCATTATATTGTAAAAAATTGTGATTTTAAATTAATTTTAAATTAATTAATTTTTAACTTACTTAAGTCAGATGCTGATTTATTTTGCTTAACTGCTTTAAAAATTTCTTTTTGTCGATCTAAAATAATAAATTTTATTTATTTATTTGACAAATAATTTTATTAACAAATTTATATGTATTATTTAAAAACATTTTAATAGTACCTGTAGACTCATTCCTTGTAAAATTACTCGAAGACATTGTTGGTGCTGTAGTCAAAAGGCTAGGTATTATGTCTAACACATTTGAATCGACTTCACCAACATTTTTTTGTGGCCCTCCACCAGTAAGAAATCTTGCTTGTCTTTCAGCTGTTAAAATGTTCTTGTTTTGTTGTTTCAAGTTAGACCAGTATTTCTTTAATTGTGAAACATCTCTCTGCAACATAAAACATCCTAATATTAAGAAAAATAAATAAATTCGAGGAACTGCTGTATGAAATATACTTCAAATACTTTACCGTTATTTGGCATTATTTTTAATATTAATCTACGCACAAAGCATGTAAATGTTCTATTTCATTATTTTTGACTTGATGTTTTCTTAATTCATTTTACATATTCAATATTATATTGTTTCAGTTCTTTATAGATTTTAGATTTATTGCTGACATAATGTCCCAACTAACGAAATGTTTGATAAAAGTTGTGGTCCACTTGACACTACAAATGCTTTGAAGCGTTCTTCTCCTTCTTTTTTCATAGAAAGAAAAAGGAAGAAAAATGCTTCAAAGCATTTGTAACGTCAAGGGGACCGCAGCCAAAAGCGTATAAACGATAAAGTGTACTTGATAAGAACTGGAATCCCCGTCGAAACGTTGTGCTAATCAACCATACAAATGTTTGAAGCATTCCTCTTCTTTTTTCTTTCAATAAAGAAAGAAGGAGAAGAAGAATGCTTCAAAGCATTTGTAGTATCAAGTGGACCACAGCCTTTATAAAACATTTCGTTAGTTCGGACGTTATGTCAGCAATAAATCTAAATCTAAGAACTAAAACAATATAATATTGAATATGTGTAAAGTGATTTAAGAAAACATCAAGTCAAAAATAATGAAATGGAACATTTACATGTTTTGTGCGTAGATTAATATTAAAAATAAGTCAATTGTCAAATAACGGTAAGGTATTTGAAGTATATTTCATACAGCAGTTCCTCGAATTTATCAACTTAATAAAGATTGCCAGTTTGGTCGAAATAAACGAATCCCCCGCATTTTATTATTCATTGGCAAAGAAAAAGAGTTTGTTTATCTTATAATACCTTATTAGAAATTAATGGAGACTCATTATATTCCTGTGTAATTATAAACCAAGCTTCTGATTTTTCTTTTAATGTTGACGAATTTGTTCCTTTTGACTCAATAGTATGCTTATACTTTTTTAAAATTTCGAGAAACACTTGCTTCTCCAAATCGGAATAAATAACTCTTTTAGTTGACATTGTAAAAAATTTTCGTTTAACACACTGTCCGTGCCCGTTGCAGCTCTCCTGGCCTCGAGTGTCTCAAGGAGGTTACTGCAGCGGCTTCCACTTCCGCCGCTACCACCAGAGCCAGACCACAGCAGACTTCTCCGTCCCTCGCGCCAACTTCAATACTTCCCGACGAAATCGTTGCCACTTCTGGAGCTCCCTGACGAAGCCGCGGTCGTCGAAATTCCCGGCTTGTGACGCTTCGCTCCCTCTGCTCTTCCTCGTCGTTCTCGGTTGCTCGGCTCTCACACCGATGACTACGCACTTTCCTCGTCACACCTCTTCGCCTCGAGTATCGGCGACTCGAGTTTATTCGTTGTACCTCCTCGGAGGGAAAACACCACCATTGCACCCGTCGCTCTCTTTAAGGTTAATCGTCGGTTAATCGTCGCGGTACACGATGCGATGATGACGGCGAGAACGACGCAATCCCTACACTGGAATATCACCACTCGCAATGCAATTGGTGCGTTCAGCCGATACTCCGCTAGCCTAGCAATCGTGAGCAGTCGCGCTCGTTTTCGCTCGTTTCCTCTCCTTTTAATCCATTGGGTCAAAGGAGAGGAAACGAGCGAAAACGAGCGACTGCTCACGATTGCTAGGCTAGCAGAGTATCGGCTGAACGCACCCATTGTAGCACATAACCTGACAACCGTCTTAACTTCTCCACCCCTCGCGTCAACTTCGATACTTACCGACGAAACCGTTGCTACTTGTGGAGCTCCCTGATGAAGCCGCGGTCGTCGGAATTCCTGGCTTCGGCCTGTCCGCTGTCCTCTCTCTCTCTCTCGCTCTCTCGCTCTCCCCTTTCGCACTCGCTCCCTCTGCTCTTCCTCGTCGTTCTCGGCTGCTCGGCTCTCACACCGATGACTACGCACTTTCCTCGTCACACCTCTTCGCCTCGAGTATCGGCGACTCGAGTTTATTCGTTGTACCTCCTCGGAGGGAAAACACCACCACTGCACCCGTCGCTCTCTTTAAGGTTAATCGTCGCGACTCGCGATACACGACGCGATGATGACGGCCACCGGCCACGACGGCGAAAATGACGCAATCCCCAGCAATCCCAAAGCAGCCAATGTAGCACATAACCTGACAAAACCGTCTTAAGTTGACTATTTGGTCGACTTGACCAAGACTGGCTCAAGACAAATCTTAAGTAAGAACTGTGCATTGAATAATGCCATTTCGGTCTTAAGATTTATCTATGCAACGTTATTTGCTTACTTAAGACCGAGCTCAAGATTAAACTTGAAAGTCGGTCTTAAGCAAGAACTATGAATCGATCGTAGTCTTGAGAACGAGCTTAAGACCGTCTTGACTTTCAAGTTTGGTCTATGAATTCCGCCCATACTTTTTTTTCGTTAATAGTAGTTTTAAACGGATTTAAATTCTTTATTTGCTGTTCTACATAATTAATTGTTTTTTTGGTTAAATCCACTGATTCTTTTGCACATTCAATTTTAATGGGCCGACAAAATCTTGGTGATGATGGTCCTGGATTTTTCCAGACTACAGTAGTTTCCTTTGTCAAAGTGTCTACGTGTACAAGTTGCAATGGGACATAAGATGTAAAAAAAAAAACACTTTTATCACTACTACCGTTTTCGTCGAGCTTTTGCTTATATTGACTGTGCCCTGAATTACCATCGCAGCCCCACTTACCAATTAAAGTTAAATTTTCGAGTTTTTTCTCTGATAAAGTTTTCATAACTTCCATTTGATAAAGAATAATACGTTCAATTGTGTGATCTAATAGAGATTGTGTCACGTCTGACGGTATAATCACCGCTATATTCCACCCGCATAAATTTTTTGATTTTTTACCTTCATTGCTAGAAGTCCCCAGCATCTGAAAACAATATTATAATATAACAATCATTCTTTAAATTAACTGTCACAACAAACACTCAGCTGATGCGAACACGCGTTCTTAAAGCAGTAGACATAAGCCTAGAGAACATGGCTGCTTTAAGGTACCCTTTCAAGCTTAAGCCCATTTTCATGAATCACACTATAAACTTTTGGACAATTGCTTGTTAAAATTCCCCAGAATTACTAAAATTGATCGTAAATGAATATTACAAGCTTTATGAGATCTTTTATGCAATATAAATTCAATTCAACACACAAATAAATACATGTTCCATAAGAATAAACTCAGAAAATTAAAATAAAATATAAATAAATTAATTAAAAGTAGATTATTCATAAGAACATAACCTTTTATGCCTAAAGAACATTATCACGATAAAATAATAATTATCTCATTAACATTCTTTCAAACGTGATTGTTATAAACAATTAAATTATATTATTAACAAACCTAGTTAATGTGATTACTGGAACTATCACAAAAAGTCAAATAACTTTTGATTATAAACCATTATTGTATCTCTCAAAATAAACTAATTAACAATAAAATTTATCATAAAAATATTATTAAAGATGATAAATAAAATCACTGCAGATACTCAGCAGAATTTGTCAAATAACCTCACAAAAACCCCACATCATATCTCTTCTTAATTCCGAGATATAAGTAAAAATTATGGAAATCCATAAAACACAGAAATTTTAAACAACCTAAAATAATGCCCTTAATTATCTGAACACAACAAAAGAAACCCCATCTTTCTATCTCTTACCGTTCTCGAGTTATAAATTATTAAAGTTTTACATCCGCCATTTTGAATTTTCTACCCTTTAGACTTACAAAGACCAAATCACTTTTACATTAATATTTTAGTCTTTTATACATTTTAAAGCTGAAAAATTTCATTTCTGAACAAAAATTTTGACACTTAATTATTATGATAAAAATAGAATCTCTCATACTCCTAAACACCAGTAACGTTAACGCCGATTTTCTATTTAAATTAATAAATTAATAAACGTGATTGAAAATTGAACATTCACTCCATGAAAGACGAGGATAGTTTAATACCAGTTCACAGAGAGAAAGACAAGGATAGCCGCATAGATTCATAATAAATTAAAATAAAATAGAAAACGAATAGTTTGAAATGAGAACAATATAAAAGTTTATAAGGAATAATCACTAGAATCGATCAATGATAAAACATTTACTATATAATTATTCAAAATTGTAACTTACTTTTATAAACAATTATAAACAAATTATTGACCATGTCAATAAATATTTTTAACTCATACCTCAGATCGTATATAACAACTTTTATATAAGTCAAAATTTCGTTACTCCATTAACGAAAGCTACATGAAAATCCAAAGGAAAAACCACCCGGTATAAAATATATGTCCCCAAAAGTTACCAATAACATAGTATTGCATATTCGAATTTGGTTAATTTAAAGGACATCGGAATTCAGATTTTAATATCCAGTAAACGACAATGATTAAAAATCCCTTTTTATATACCCTGAAAACATAAACCTTTTCCCCTAAAAATAATATATAAAGCATAATTTTTACTAAACTCCTATACTTAATTAATCGTAAAAATACATACCTCTGTTTGTGCAACAACACTCTGAAATATATAGTAACAAAAGCTCGTTCTGATACATATAAATTTCGACCGCACAAATAAACTCTGCATCAGTACACCTACGAAAAATGATAATAACTTTTATTTCTGCAATTGTTTATTTACGAAAAATTTATAACAATAAAATAACAAATGCTCATAAACAAGATGATATTAGAAATTCAAAACCTCTTAAATAAAGAGAACATAACAATATCAATACGCGAATTAAAGAGTACTAATTTATTTAATTAATAAATTGTTATTAACAAATACATATATCAACAATAAAATTTTCCAATACTATATTATGCTTTAGTGAAAGTCCTACAATATGTTTCCTATACACTCCTATCAAATTCCCAACCATTCGCGAGATATAAAAATAATAAAAATCTTATTATATATAAACAATTTAATTTTATTAATTTCCCGTACTAATAAGAATGCTGACCATTCCTACCTGCATGATACATTATTAACATGATAGTAGAATCATTATTACCACTGCTAAAATCACTTTTATCAATATTATTATTATTAACAAAAAATATATATATATACTTACTAAAATTAATATAAATCTCGAGCGTCAAACGCTGAAGCGCCACTCACGAACCTGAGAAAGATAGAATTGTACATGCGTAGCATAAGGAACGCGAATCCGAGCGAGATGCGAATATTGTACGATCTAAAAGAGAGAAAGAGAGAGTCAGATATACTATAGTAACTGTTAGACGAAGAGAGCAATATCTTTTATACTTTAGACATGCTAATAATGACTTTAATTGTACTATTGAATTATTCTACCCTATGTAAAGTATGTCTAAAGAAAATTTAAATAATATTCAACATATATTTGCACTTTTTTTCGATTCAAATATTAAATATTTTCTTCATGATAAAAGTCATATTAAAATTTAATAATGAAATTTAATAATGAAAAGGAAGTATCGCTCTCAATACAAATCGCCGTTAGACTAGAGAATAAAAATAGAATTCAGACGAGTCACCTGTATGACTCATTCGAGTGAATCTAGTCTATGCAAAACCATATATGGACATGTCGAAGCAGAACGTCACGCATGACCATATAAGGTAATGAATTTCAAGACACCACCCTATGACTCATTGCTGGCAAGCGAGCCACACCCCTAGAAGTAGACTCACATCCGCTAGACAACGCCTTATGACTCATTGTAACGAGGTGTGGTCACCTCCCACTACCGTTTCCAAAATTGTATAAAAGCGGAATCTTTCACCCTCTCGACGGAGAGTGTGGAACGAGCCAGGAAAGGTCACATATCTCATACTTGTTCCATCCTCCCACATAAACCACTTGTATCGTAAAAGTTCTACAATAAATATCATACTTTTTTTTATCAAAAGAAAGATAAAGATTATTGGAGATTATTGAATTACCTACCTTCGACGGATCCAAGGAGCCATAATCTACATCGCCGACCAACAGCTAATTATCCTGGGGTTTTACCTCCTTAACTGCAAGAAAAAGAACCCATCAACGGAGACGTTCTGCCGGATCGAAGCCACCTCGCATCACCCAGGACGTCACAATTGCAATTTTACTTCTGCTTTATTTGCAGTGATAAAAAGACCTGAAGCTGGATAACATGGTAATTTTGCTTTATGTAGCTTTTTATATGATGAAATCATCTTTGATTTTTTCTGCAAATGAACATTACGTAGCTGCTGATATTTACTTTGTGATAATCCAAGTTCTATAAATAATGATAAAGCTTTGTCATTTGTGAAAAGTAGATTAGTATTATTTACAGAGTCCAAAGATCTTTTATACTTTGTAGCTTTAGTAGGACTCCCTTCTGAGATATCGTGCACCACTTTTGCAAAATCAGTTTTTCCTTCGGACCGCAATTTACTTGTTGCTGAATAAAGGAGTGCTTCAGTCGATACTGTCGTTCGTAGATCTTCTGTTTTTCTGCGTTTATTTCGTGCAGAAGACTCTGAAAAACTGAGTTGTGGCCGACCTGAATTAGGCTTCTTTTCATCAGATTTATTTTCTTCTTTGCTTGAATTTTTGCTTTTTTTTTTAGTTCAACAGATTTCTGCAGCCAATCATGATTCTTTTTTTAAATATCCTTTGTTCTGTTACTTGCATTCCATCTTGTTCTCATCTTGAACACCAAATCTGATATTGTCCCTTTCTCGTCATCTGATAAAAAGTATTCTGAATCTTGTTTTTCGAACAAAAATTTTTCAGTTCTTGCATAAATATTTTTCATGTCATCTTTTAAAATATTTTTTATGAAATTAAAAAATTGCAGTCTCGTAAAGCCACCTTGAATCGAAGTACTGAAACCTAAAAAACAAATAGCACTGTTATATGATAGTTATGGGAAATATGTTAATACATCAGATAAAATTTGTAACTTAAAAAAATTAAACAACAAATTTCTCTCTTTCTCTCTTTATCTCTTCTTTTTGCTTTCTGTATTATATTATACATGTAGATTTCTGTCTTTCTTTTTCGATGCTCCATTTTTTCTTTTTTTTTCTCTTAATTTTTTATTTTTTTAATTTATTATTATAACTCTTGAAACGAATATCCTACTTAATTTTTAAAAAGAATTCATAAAAGTTTAATAGGCAAATATAGACAGCTGAATTTTGTTTTATTCAGTACATAATAGTTTTATGTATAACCTCCAAAAAATTTTAAAACAGCATTTTACGGCAATTTATTACTTTTTTATCTAACAATTCAAATTTTCGGTAAAACTTAAGATTAAGGGCGACCTTGCAGCCGACGGCTGCAATTGTGCCGACTCCCGGGATGCTCAAGCAGGGGCCCACCGTTCTCGATGACAGGATCCTGCCGCAGCCGCTCGTCAAGACGAAAACCAAGACGGGAAAGAAGTCCGGCGACCAGCTAAGGAAACGGGATGCCGAAAGGACCAGCCCGACAGATCTACAGGCGCAGCAGCGAGTAGTACAAGCGGCATTGCGAGACGCAGCAACAGTGTCATGCCGACTGTGAAGTGCGAACGACGAAACACTACTAGATTAAGGAACTGTACATAAATCAACGTTATATTATATACTCTTTCCTTTTGTTTATTATCATATATTAAGTTACAAATACGGCGAAAGTCGACAATCATGTTCAAACGGCCGACATGACCGTATATCAATAGAGCGCGGATAGAGCGAGCAAATGGTCCCCGGAGGACTAGTATCGGTCGTTATTTCGGTTAGACTCATGCGAGGGTCAAAAGGTACAACCAGGTTTAATAAAGTTACGGTTAAGGGAAATTTCCCAAGTTTACGCAGAGATTAACGACAATTTTTTTTTTTTTTTTTTCGATCAAGTGAGATTAAATCAAGTTAAGTAGACGTACGTGAGGTTCCATGGTACGCGAACGAGAAATTCGGGAGAATCATGTAATGCGTAGGTCCGCGATTAAAAAGTAATGGTGCGTTCATAATGCGAGGCGGACTATGAACGCCATATTATCAATGATATCCACGAGCGAGAAATAAAACTACCGATGTGGATAGCGAAATTGGATTTCTGCTTGCGCATACCTTTCCCATCCCCGACAGCAAGTCCAGCGGCGCGTGCAAATGCAAGATTATGAATTGGCGCGCGCGCGAATAGGCCACCGTTCGAAACGGAGGCGCCACGGGGCGTGGTCAGCAGATCGAGCAGACCACACGTCCAATCAACGAGATGACTACGCAAACGCGATGGGGGATCCACAACTGACGAAAAAGCATCATTGGTCCGCGAGTCGAATAGGCACGAGCCAAAATGGCGATATCACGAAGGCGCGGTCAGCCATTTCGGGTCACCTATCAGCCACCTATCCGAGGGGCAAGACGCGGGGATCAACGCGCAGCAGACATCGCGGCCAGCGAAAAATGATTGTCGGTCCGCGAACCAAACCCGTAAGATCCAAAATGAGGTTACCACGGAGGCGCGGTCCACGATTCCGGGCACCTACCTGTCCGAGGGGCAAAGCGTAGGTGTAAACGCGTTACAGGCACCAAGGTCAATGCGAAATGACCATGGGTCGGTGAACTAGTATCCGAGATGACGGTACCATGGAAGCATGGTCAGCGGTCTCGACCAGGGCCTCCAAACTCCCATATAAATTTACTTGACCAGCATTTGTGGTGCCCTCTGAGATATGTTCCCCCGTAAAATAGAACTAAATATCAATATGGCGTCAAATTAAATGATACGGCTGAATACGACAGATACCGACTGTTACCGACATCTAATGTTATATATTATATATTTTACTTAAAAACGTTTTTAAAGACTAAGAAATTGTTTATTACAATGCTTTATTAAAAATGTAACTATAAAATTTAAAAAAGGAGAGTATTTATAATTTTATTATATAATTATTTAAATAAGCTGGATTTATATCACTCCTGTACGTGTTCCGTTAAGTCCAAAGTCCTCTCACTTCAATAAGTGTTACTTTTTAAATAATATATAATATTTCGCTTTTCTGTAGAAATGACTCGGCTGCTTGATAACGCTTGACCATTATAACCGCTGTATCATCGGTTTTCCTTAAAATATTGACAGCATCGTCATCGTTGCACGCTGTGATATACTCGCCGTTCATTACAGAATCCTAGAATATGAATTTAATTATATAATAATAAAATGTAATAATACAATATATAATTATAAAATTATCATTATATAATTTCATTACCTAATTTAGATGAGCTAGACTTATTTCTTTTTTCTATATTTCAAATACATCCTTCTAGCTTGATTATAAACAAAATTTTTATCGCATCCTTCTTCTATTTTTCCCGTTAATATGTTGTTGATAAACTTACACCATTGTAAAATAAATTCCCTGTTTAAAATAATAGATACAATATGATCAGATTACATTATATTACATTCAGTTTTAATGTAAATTAATAAGGTTTTTATTCATTTACATTGAAATTGAATGTAATACAATGTAGTCTGATCATATTGTATCTATTATTTTAAACAGTGTCGTCTTGCAGTTAATTCAATGATAATACTTCGTACAATGGGACAATGCATCATCGGCGTCGAAAATGCTTCAATACTTAGCATATGTTTCAATTTTTACTTGTACCTCGTGACAAAACTGAGGAAACTGTAATTCTGCAAGATCTAATGCATGTTAAACACTTTCCAAGATACAGTTATGTTTTATGATCTTGAAGCATTCTTCACATTCCATTACAGGTTTCTCTTTCTCCATGATTAATATTATCTTTTGTGCATCCACAAACATATTTTTATTGATGACATCTGGTATAGCTGCTTGAGCGCATTCAATATCACTATCATTTTGCTCTGTGTTTGATTGTATCGCAATTTTGTTCGCATAACATAGTTTTAACAGTGCTAACGATGTGCCTTCGTTACTTTCTTCACAATTTGATGATATACAATAATTAGATGTCAAATTTGTGCTAACAAGTGTTTTAAACGCGGCAGAAAATTGGAAGGGTGTCGGATTAACATTTCTATGCCCGTTATCTCTAATCTGGCTGAAGAAATTTTCTACCACATCTCGATTAATATGCTTTAAATTACATGAGGAAAATCCAGATGTTTGAAGCACATCCCATAAATATTTTGCGCTTTGGATAGTCCACATCCAATTTACTATACATTTTGGTAAATTTCTTCGGATAACTTGATGAGTCTTATTTTCGACAAATTCCATTTGGCGAAGTTTATTGTATGCTTCTTTCCAATAATTTATATGATCACTCGTATTACTTATAATACTAGTAAGTCCTTGTCCTCGTTTCCCATTAAACGAATCAAAGAGCTCATCAAAGAATAATATCGTTTTGGATGTAGCGGTAGCATTTTGTGATAAATGCATTTTACTTTTTTTTGTATGCCTAATACCTGTAATAAAATCCGATATTTGAGTATTATATATCCAACATGTAATATTTACTTTCAATATTTAAATATTATATTATTATCGATAAGTAATATATTTTACCTTGACTAAAAGTCAATACTACATGGATAAAATTTGCTACTGTGTGACTAAACACTTGTGTAGCATATTTTACTTTTATTTTCGGTATCATGTGCAAGAAAATGTTTATTACAAAGTTTTGGCATCTGTCGCTGCCTCAAAAATGAATATTTGTCCATTTCATATATAGTAACAATATCGTCCCACGATGCAAATTTCTCTCTCTCTCTCTCTCTCTCTCTCATTCCCCTTTGTTACATTTTTATTAATAATTAAATTCTTCGTTAATAAATTATTACGTACCCCTTTTTGCAAATGTACGTAATCATAAAACGGGATAACTTCTTGTATTTCAACGAAAAACGTATGTTGTATTTGTAGGTTGAGGCTTTGGTGTAATAATCACTCCCGGTTTAACCTTACTAAACTTTAATAACCGATATAACAAGTACAGTGTGAGTGCGGCACGAAAGTCGTTGCGAGACAGCGAGGAGAACCCGGAAGCCCTGGCCCGGATTCAGTCGCGTACTCATTACGTCGTAGATCGCGATCTGGTCAAGCAGCCGTTTGGTGCTGCCCTCGGCCCGCTTGCTCTCGGTCGGTATGCGACATCTCTCCCCCGTAGACGTTGACCTTGACCATCTTCTTCGCCCTTCTTCAATACCTGGCACATCGACTTTACGGCTCATCAGGTATGGGCATTTTTTGTTTTCCGAGGTTTGTTATGGCAACCCCTCGTGGAAACTTGCCTCAAGAATGAGTAGGTAAGCTAGGCCGGTTCTAACCATGAAGCAATGAGGGGGGGTGAGGGGCGGGGGGGGGGCCGCGGGCGGGGGGGGGACCGCGGGCGGGGGGAACCGCGGGCGGGGGGGACCGCGGAGAGGGGGAGGGGAGGGAACCGCGTGTTTCGGCGCCGCGGGGGAGGGGGAGGGGGGAACCGCGTGTTTCGGGCACCGCGGGGGGGGAAGGGGGGAACCGCGTGTTTCGGGCACCGCGGGGGAGGGGAAGGGGGAACAGCATGTTTCGGACGTCGCGGGGGAGGAGGAGGGGGGAACCGCGTTTTCCGGCGTCGCGGGGGAGGGGGTCCGCGTTTTCCGGCGGGGTGAGAAGGTCCGCGTTTTCCGGCGCCGCGGGGCGAGGGTACCCGCGTTCGCGTTTCGCCGCGCCGCGAAGTCCGCGTGACGTCACACGGCACGCTCGCGTTATCTCCCCCTTGTAGATGTTTCTTTCCCGTCCCCCCATTCGTCTTCTCGTTCGCGCGGTGTCTCGCGCCCCCGTCCCCCCCCCGTTTGCGCGAGTCTTCTCGTTCGCGCGGTCTCTTTCCCTCGCGCGTTCTCGCTCGCGATCGCGTATCTTTTCTTCGCCAACGATATTTAATCGTTCAGATCTTCGCAATATTTAATTTTTAATATTACATTTAAGTAAACGATAAACGAAGACAGCTTTATGACAGGAAATGGGATGAACGGTAAATGAAAAGGAAAAACTTTTTAACCATATTGTATGCATTTATTTATCATGTAGCGCATTATACACAATAGTATCCAAAGCGTAGGCTAATAATTCGCAATCAATAATCGAATTTTTATCATAAACGTCACGCAAGATTGTAACTGCGTTACATTTATCAGTGATACAATTTTGACGTAAAATTGTTACAAACTGTTTGAATTTTTCACTTACGCCGTGAACATTTTGACATAGTTGAAAATACACATTCTCGACACAATGTTCTAGTTCGAACAGGAAGAGTACAGTTGACGGTTTCATGTACAAGCTGGTGCCGCACGACGTCAATTTTACAATATCTGCGTCACGTATTTTAACAAGCTCCAGATCTCGAAACGTTAGCGATGATGGTGCCGATGACTGCACGATGCGTTGTATATCTGCACGTTTTTCGATGAATGTCATCCACGTTGCATGTAGCAGAATTATCCGATTGCCTCGGTTATCGCCAATAAGTATATCCACAGAGGACATAGGTCCCGCGTTGATTCCAACATCCAAAAATTTATACGCTGTTGATGTCAAGGCAAATCTTCTTCCCAAAATACGTGGCGTGTAGCGGGGTTTATCAAAACTGAAAAAATACAATTATATGTTTATAAAAGTTTTTTTGTACAAGTATATATGAAAATTAGCGGTACTTACTCATTGTGCTGTTTCTCGCACGTTTCGTCCTGAATCGGAACGTAGTAGTTCGCACCGTGAGTGTTCATCGTATCTGGAGGCTGTTTGCGACGTACTCGAACCGTATCGAACTCTCGACTGCGCTCTAGAATTCTCGTAGACCATTTATACATACCCAAAACTGCAAATCTTGCAAAAAATAGCGCCAATGCACGGCTGCTGCATGGTGACCGCCACCACAATCCACATATACGTTAAATGTGATATCTTTGTCAAGAACATTCGTGATGAGATCACCTCATCGGGCATCAAATATGATTTCTTTTCAAGAGCATACGTGTCTCGCGATGATTTCATCGAACACGTGCAAAACTGCAAATTTTGCAATTTCGCATAAGTCAATGGAGCGTTATTGTTTTCAAGAACATGTCGCGACGTGTCTCGCGATGATTTTATCGAACACGTGCAAAAACTGCAAAATTTGCAATTTCGCATAATTCAATGGAGCGTTATTGTTTTGAAGAACATGTCGCGACATGTCTCGCGATGATTTCATCGAACACGTGCAAAACTGCAAAATTTGCAATTTCGCATAATTCAATGGAGCGTTATTGTTTTGAAGAACATGTCGCGACATGTCTTGCGATGATTTCATCGAACACGTGCAAAACTGCAAATAGCGCCGATGTACGGCCGCTGCATTGATACAGATCAAATCACCAAAAGTCAATGGCGCGTTTTCGTGAACGTACGTGTCTCGCAATGATTTCATCGAACACGTGCAAAACTGCAAATTTTGCAAATAGCGCCGATGTATGGCTGCTGAGATGAAATTAGATATGATAAGCAAACGATGCATCATTAGTAGAATATAAAATGACGAATCTAGGGGATACGCTCAATAGTCGAGAACTGGAAGTCGTGAGTGTAACAAATGGCGTTAGCAAGAGGATCGTGTAATAACATGGAGCAGGCGTTGTTGGAGCAATCCACCCTGTTAAATTCGAGGGAAGACTTTGCCGCGTGGGAGCAACGATGTGACGAGTTTATCGAATCGTTGGAAGAACAAAGCCGAATTAAACGACCACGATTATCAATCGATCAGTCATCGATCGGTCTCAAACAGTCATTGGTCGCTTGTATCGCAAGACTCGAAGGTTTGAAAGACTCGGTACGTCAACGTTTCGTACATGTGGGTGCTGGATACAGTGCGAGTGCGACAGGACTCAGATGGCGCGAGATAGATACGGCTTTTGAAAGCCGTATATTGACTGGTGCGGTGATAAATTCCAAACACATCGACCCTCGTCAATTTCTCAAAGATGCGGGAGAAATTGTACTCGATCGTGTGCAGAACGTCATGCAACGACATGACAATGTAAAAATTAACACAGTGTTTAATGGTGAATTTGTTTCGGGTGACAAACGCGCGAATAAAAGTATCGTAACGAGAAACTATGAAATCTTTCGTGAGTCCAATCTGCACGAGTGGTACAAGCAACACGTCATCGAGCCTACCTTAGCAAAGCTGGAGGAATTCCAGGAACGTGATAGCGGATGGGCGTTGTCGCGTATACTCAATTTAATGGTAAACGTGAACAAATACAATCCATTGCACGCGGGGTGTTTTGTGGAAATACCGCAAGAAATTAAAAAGAAGAAGGCGGTGATAAACGTGCGATCGATGGACAATGCATGTTTCGCATGGTCAGTGACGGCTGCTCTACATCCAGCCGAGAGACACGCAGATCTGGAATCGTCGTATCCACATTACACGTCGGTGTTAGATCTTACGGACATTGAGTTTCCAATGACGTTGGATCAAATTAAAAAATTTGAAAATCACAACAACATCTCCATCAACGTGTACAGCATCGAGAAAAAAAACAAGGAACTTGCAATCCTACCAATACGTGTTACTGACCGAAAGATGGACAGACACGTAAATCTGCTGTACGTGCATAACGACCACGTGGGACATTTTGCGTGGATCAAGAACCTGTCCCGCCTCGTGAGCTCGCAAATCAGTAAAAAAGAGCACAGGAAATACTTTTGCGATTGGTAAGTACCGAACTATAGTTTTTTTAATAATATATAGAATATTTTGTGTATAAAAAATATTTATAATATTTGCGTTTATTTTTTTGCAGATGTTTGCACTACTTCAGCTCCAACGAGAAATTGGCTGCCCACACCGTCGACTGTCAGGAGATGAATGACTGCGCGATCAAGTTACCGAGCGATAACAACAAGTGGTTGGCCTTTAAAAATCACAACAGGAAGGAACGAGTTCCGTTTGTCGTAAACGCCGACCTGGAGTGTACCCTGGAGAAGATGGAAACGGATCCGGAAACGTCCAGGTACACATATCAACATCATCGCGTGTTTAGCATAGGGTACTACGTGCGTTGCTCGTACGACGAGTCGTTATCTATGTATCGGTTTCGTCGCGATAAGGATTGCGTCGCGTGGTTCGCCGAGGAGCTAAGACGTTTAGCTCACGACGTAAAGACCATTTTGTCCACTAATGTACCCATGGCAGATTTCACGCGAGACGAGTGGGAAAAGTTTAACAGCGCAACGCACTGTCACGTGTGCGAAGAACTGTTCGAGCCAGACGACGTGCGAGTACGCGACCATTGTCACCTGACCGGTCGATACAGAGGTCCCGCGCATTCGAATTGTAACTTAAATTATAAAGATTCGCATTGCATTCCCATAGTGTTTCATAATTTATCGGGATACGATGCACATTTTATTATAACTGAAATAGCAACAGCATACGAAGGACATGTAGATTTACTCCCGATCACAAAAGAAAAATATATTTCGTTTACAAAAAACGTTCAAAGCACCGAAGATAAAGATAAGAAAACGTGCGTCAAATTGCGATTTATCGATTCGTACTAGTTTCTCACCGCTAGTCTCGACAAATTGGCATCTTATCTCAGCAAAGATAAACTGCGAATATTGCAACGCGAATTTTGTGAATTATCCGCAGAAAATTTTAATTTGCTGACACAAAAAGGCGTATTTCCATATGAATACATTGACTGCATCGAAAAATTGGAGGACTTGTGTTTACCACCGCGCGACTCGTTTTACAGTTCATTGACAGGTGACACCGTATCCGAGAGCGATTACGCGCACGCCGTCGACGTCTGGCAGCGGTTCTCCATTCGAACGCTCGGTGATTACAGCGATTTATATCTCAAGACCGATGTCTTGCTGTTGGCCGATATCTTTGAAAATTTTCGCGATAGTTGCGTCGCGAGTTATGGACTCGATCCGGCGTATTATTATACTCTACCGGGTTTTACGTGGGATGCTATGTTGAAGCATACACACATCAATTTCGAATTGCTCACCGACATTGACATGGTCATGTTTATCGAACGCGGTATACGCGGCGGTTTGAGTCAATGTTCAAACAGATACGCGCTGGCCAACAACAAGTACATGCAGTCGTACGATCCATCGAAACCGTCGTCGTACCTCATGTATTTTGATGTAAATAACTTATACGGCTGGGCAATGAGTCAACCATTGCCATACGCAGATTTTAAATGGGTCGACGACGTAACCGATTTTAATGTTATGGATGTCGCGTTGGATTCCTCGATAGGCTACATTCTCGAAGTCGACTTGGAGTATCCGCAACATCTTCACGACGCGCACACTGACCTACCGTTCTGTCCGACGCGCGATAAACCACCCGGCAAGCAGCAGGACAAGCTCCTCGCAACATTATACGATAAGAAACGTTATGTAATACATTATCGCAACCTGCAGCAGTGTACTCGTCACGGTCTCCGTATATCAAAAATTCACCGTATACTGAAATTCGCGCAATCTCCATGTCGTCGCGATTATATAGACCTCAATACGAAATTTAGAACGTTGGCCAACAATGATTTCGAGAAAAATTTATACAAATTGATGAACAATGCCGTGTTTGGCAAAACCATGGAGAATGTGCGCAATCACGTTGACGTGCGACTCGTGACTCATTGGGAGGGTAGGTACGGCGCGGAGGCTATGATTGCGAAACCAAATTTTCATAGCCGAAGCGTCTTTTCGGAGAATTTAGTAGCAATAGAAATGCGAAAACTCGAGGTGAAGTTCGACAAACCAATCTATGTGGGTATGTGCATCCTCGATATATCCAAGACATGTTTGTACGAATTTCATCACGAGTACATGTTACCGTTGTATCGCGACAAGTGTAAAGTCACGTACACCGATACTGACAGTCTCATTTATCACATCGAGTGCGACGATGTGTATGATATCATGAAGCGCCACATTCATAGATTTGACACTAGCGATTACGCGATTGATAATACGTATGGTATCCCACTCGTCAATAAAAAAGTTCCGGGCTTAATGAAAGACGAAAATAACGGTGCGATAATGACCGAATTCGTCGGGCTTAGAGCAAAGATGTACGCCTTGCGAGTGGACGGTAAGAAAGATACGAAAAAGGCTAAAGGTGTTAAGAGTAACGTCGTAGCCAGGTCGATAACGTTCGACGATTACACGCGGTGTCTGCGCGACGAAATTGAAATGACGCGACAGCAAACCTGCATAAGATCCAAAAAACACGAGGTATACACCGTGTCTGAAACAAAAATAGCTCTAAGTCCGTACGATAATAAGCGGTACATTATACCCGGTTCTACCGAAACGCTGCCATGGGGACATTATAAAATACCATTGTAAATATATTGTAAATACTATTGTAAATATATTGTAAACACCGCTGTAAATATATTGTAATTACATTTAGATATTTAGGAAAATAAATGACTCATATGTATATATGTATATTTTTATACTGTAATAAATTTTTACAATACATTATTCTTGTGTATCCATGAATTGTGTGAATTATCAAATCCTAACCACTTTACATAAACCTCATCCCCTCTTTTGCGCAAAACTTTTTCAACGAGATACACGTCGGGATTAGCAACGCGATGTAACTCGTATTCGTAGAAGCCGCCGGCGACGGGTTTTCCGCAGGAATCTTCCAACAGATACGTCACAGGATTAGTTTTCTGCACTTTGACGATTCTAAACACCTCCGTGGTCCAATTTGGCGTGTATCCTTTTTCGAAGATTGTCTTGAATTTACTCACGCGTACCGAATCGCCCACTTTGAATCGCGCGGGAGCAGCGATCTTTACGTGGCTGTACACCGTTGTTAGGAGCTTGGCGGCGATCGCGGGGGTAACATCGATGGGTCGCATGCCGATAGTTCGATGCTTTCGCGCGTTGTAATCCGATACGAGACCTGGCAGCGAGTCGATCCATTTGTAATTTCCATTGCGCGTAAACATTTTCCACATGTCGTTCTTGAGCGTGCGATTGAATCGTTCGACGACCGATGCCTTCATTACGGAATATGTCGAATAGTGATTGATATTATGTTTTTTCAAGAGTTTCTGCACGTTTGCGTTGTAAAATTCTTTTCCCTTGTCAGTCTGCAGATTTTTCGGGCATCTTCCGCCGTCTCGAATTATTTTCGCGATCGCCGCAGTAACCTCGGGTCCGCTCTTGGCCTTGAGCGGTACGGCCCATGCGTGCTTGCTCAGCACGTCGATAACGGTGAGTATGTAGTGGTAGCCTCTGTTAAATCGCGTGTATGGGCGCATCTCGACCACATCCGCCTGCCACAGATCATCGTATCCGCGCACTATGACGCGTCTTCGAGAAAAATTTCTTCTCGCAGGAGCGTGTAATTCTTCCACAAGCCTCCGTTTCTCAGTTGATTGCTTCTTACCAGCCATGACGATGACGTGCAACTGACGCAGATATCAGATGTACGTTCTTATCTATTCGCGATGATTCGCAATTACATCATGAATCATCTTTTGAAGTTCGTTTAGGGTAATTTGCACGTTATTCTGGAATGCGACCATCTTTCTCTCCATTTCATCCTGTTGATCTTTCAAAATTTGCACGCTCTGCTGCACGTAACGTTTATTGGCTGCATCGCCATCATCTACAGGCGGCGCTATCCGTCGAATCTTGCGCGATTTCGCGTCAAAGTCGGTGGCGACCATGCAAAGAGCGTTATCGCGCACGTAATTTCTGATTAATCCTCTCCATTGATAGTACGGTTCCGCACCGCCTCTTCCGAGCGATATACCAAACTTGTTGATCGGCATTTCGATGTTGATTGAATGACTCGCTGTCGCGCCACTTAATTTATAATAAGTCCAGCCTCGCGAAGTTATCCGATAATCGACAGGATTTCGTTATCGTGACCGGTGTGACCCGCTAGGCGCGAAGCTTCGAGCAATCTGAGACGATCTACAAGCTCGTTGGGATCGTCCCAATGAACATAATCGATCTTGTTGTCGTTTAATGTCATGGCACGCGGTATACCTTTTCCAGCTTTTTTACCCGAAATCGACGATGCAATTATATGGTCGATCTTGTTGCCTGTCATGGCACGCGGTATACCTTTTCCAGCTTTTTTACCCGAAATCAACGGTGCGATTACATATTTATACTTGTATCCCCTGTTGCCCAGTAATCGAGCATGCGCATTGTGTTTGTGTTTATGAACACTCGTCATCAACAGAATGCTCTTGTACGTTTGCATATCGTCCTCCGTGTAGATATCGTCATCGGGATATTTCTTAAAGATCAACTCATAAAGACCAGGTGTGCCGATATATGGTACGCCGTCGATAATTATCTTGTCCGCGTTGTCCACTTGAAAACGTTTATTACCGAGCATCATTCCATCGTTGGTGAATTTAACACCGTACACGTAGTCTATACCGCTTTCTTCATCGCCGCTCAGAACTGCCCCGACGTACTTTTGGCTCAATGGACCCAATTCATCTCGCAACGTTTCTTGACCCTCAGGTGTTTGCAACTGCTGTCGAACGGACGTCACGAGTGGGTCATTCGTGGTTTCGAAAACATCTTCGTTTGCGAGCACTGTGGGTTGTACGGAAGGTGCAGAGGTTATCGGTGGTTCATTCAATGGACCTTTCGATCGTTTCAGTTTACGCGGTTTAAAAATTTTTGTTATTTCGCTCAAATTAGATGGCACATTTATCGATCGTTTCAACGTAACCGGAGTTGAAGCCATTACAGAGTCGTTAAACGAGGCGTTTGGTCGTTGTCGTTTGAGCTTCGGCTCTTCGTCTTCCCACGCCGTTTCATTCTCAATCTTTGACACGTCAGATTCTTTGCCAGCAACGGTGTTTTCGGCAATCTGCCTTAGAGGCTCGATGATGGGCTTAAAGTGTCTCTCCAACGCGATATCTTCCTCCACTTTACCAGTTTTCAAGGCGTGATATTTTTTGCGAATCGAATTGCTCGTTTTCGCAATTTGATTTGCTATCCTCTCGCGCTCTCTAATCTCCTCGCTGCTGTCCATGTTGCGCTAACGTTGTTCAATCGACGCGTCGACAACAACTAACCACGTTTCGGTATCGCAAAGTCGTTAAATCCTTTTCTGTATCGACCATTCGAAATCGCGCTGTCCTTGTCTATCACCACGAATCCGTACTTTTGTTGCCAACACGTATGACACAATTTACTGAAATCATCGTAAGACATATCTGTGTTTACGTGATCGTTGTATATGTGTTTCAGATTGGTACCATCCTGTTTAAACAGAATCAATAAATTCGCGTTGTCGCGTATAAGATGCTTCGGTATCTTCGCATACGTCTGACAAAGATAGAAAGAGTCAACGTCCGCGTGCCGACCCATTGCAAAGTATTCTCTTATCGTATCCTGCTTGTCGCACGCCACGTCATCAAAGATAAAAATAGAATTCGGGAGCGCCTCGCTCGGCGGAATGACGTCACTGTTATTCGAGAACGTAAAGTAGCCAATCTCTTCTATCGGTGTTAGTATATTCTCCAAATATCGATATTTCGGTTGTTGCAACGATTTCGAGTATACATACACGTTCTCGAAACGTACACCGTGCGGACTTTCCAGCAAGCTTATCAAGACGTTTGTTTTGCCGCAATTCGACGGACCGCAGATGATACCGCGTATAGAAATCGGTAGCATGCCTCCATGTTTGCGTACCTCTTTCGTTAACGGCATCCTATCGTCAAAGTTATTCACTTTGATCGTCCGCGATTGTCGTACGAACCGCATTTTACCTCCCCTCCACAACGAATGAATAACAATATCGAGAAAACTGGCCTATTTATAGAGACGCGTAGAGCTGAGATGCTCAGTCTTTAAAATGTTTTTGCTCGTGTCGGATAACAGCGATATTTACGATTTAACCGCCGAGCAGTTAAAATATATACCAAAGGTCATTCTACTGCGACAGTTTTATAATCACATAGATTATTTGTGGGATAAGCTTCCCGAACATATCAAGGCAGATTCGGAGGTTCAGCAATATCGGCGCTGTTTAATACATTATAATTTGCCGTGTCAGCAAACGCACATCGACGGTCCGCCGCCGTTGATAAAAAACTGCGGCGAATGCCGCCGAAGATAGGTCGAGGTCTGCTGAATCGCGCGATAAACGCGCTTCCGATTGAATTACATATCCCCGGCTATCAATTTTGCGGACCGGGAACTCGTTTAGAAACACGATTGGCAAGAGGTGATCGGGGTATTAATCCATTGGACGCGGCGTGTCGCGAGCACGACATAGCCTACTCGCGTAGCAACGATCTCGCAGAACGACACGTGGCAGACAATATACTCGCCGCGGAAGCGCGAAAACGTGTCACCGCGAACGATTCGACTCTCGGAGAGAGAGCTGCGGCTACAGCCGTCTGGGCGGCCATGAAGGCTAAAACGAAACTCGGTATGGGTTTGAAAACGAAGAAAAAGAAGAAGACCAAGCGAATACTTCCGATAGCGAAACGCGGCGGTATCCTACCGATCCTGCCGTTATTAGGGGTTCTTGGCTCGTTGGTCGGCGGAGCGGCGGGAGTCGCAAAGGCCGTGAATGATAACAAAGCCGCGCGACGTCAGCTGGAAGAGATGCAACGTCACAATCGCGCCATGGAAGGTCACGGACTTTATCTCGCTCCGTACAAACGCGGACAGGGAGTCTCGAGAAAAAAAAAACGTCGAAGAGACGCTAAAAATCCCCAAGGGTGTAACTACCAATGTACAACTGCAACAATTGGCAAAACGTATGCGCATTCCATATTTTAGAGGTATTTTCATGCGCGACTCGTTACCGATCGGCGGTATACGTCGAAACGAGAGCGGTATCGTGAATTTGGATAATACTGAGGGACCGGGTACTCACTGGGTGGCGTACGCGAAGAGGGGAGATCGTGCCATATATTTCGACAGTTTTGGCAATCTTCGACCACCGAGAGAATTGACGCAGTATCTAGAGAACAATGTAATAGAGTACAATCGCACACCTTATCAGCGATACGATCAGAGCAATTGCGGACAACTGTGTCTGCGTTTTCTACAGTCGGTTGACAATCAATTTAAAGACCGGCGTTACGCTGTTTAATCTCAGTATTCATTCAAACATGTCACTGACATTTACGCTCACCGGCAAGAGCAGCATCCTCGCGGTAAGCTACTTTCCCGCCGTGGATTTGAGCGATGGCGATTACGAGCTCGGTCTAACAGATTTTGAAACCTATCACACGATACCGAATGTAAATTCGTCGAACAATAAATTCTACTATGACGATGACGACAAGGAGATTACCATTCCCGAAGGATCGTACGAACTGCGTGATATAGACATGTATCTGAAACGCTCTCTTTTATGGGACCAATCCAATAATGTCTCGACAAACGAAGATGAACCGCACCCATTGATTATTATTCATGCTAATAACAATACGATGAAGAGTAAATCAAGTGCGCTTATCGGATAAATTTCACAAAACCGAACAACATTGGATCGCTGCTGGGATTTTCAGCGAATCGCGTGCTGGAGCCGCGACAATGGCACGAATCGGATGTTCCGCTAAATATCATCAACGTAAACATCCTTCGCATAGAGTGTAACGTGACCGCGGGTGCGTACAGCAACGACAAGTACGTGCACACGATACACGAGTTTTCACCGAGCGTGCCACCAGGATATAAGATATCGGAAACGCCGGCACAGATCATTTACCTTCCGATCATCGTACGGAGCATTTCGGACTTGACGCTTCGCGTCGTGGATCAGGACGGTCGATTGATTAATTTTCGCGGAGAAGAGATCACCGTTAGACTGCATGTACGAAGACGACAGCGATAACGTGAGATGCTCGTACTGAACGAAGCTGAGCAGGTGCAACAGACGAGAAACAAAAAGACAATCCGATCGCCAAAGAAGAAACTCACTGCGTCGAACATTGAATTTTTGAAATCATTGGGTTTCGTCGTACGAAATGGCTAATATCTTAAACATTGGAGGTGAACCGATCTTTGACGATAGCGTCGTCAAGATTGAGACACACACGTACAATCCGTACGCCAACACAACGTTTCGACATAACGATGAGATAAGAATACCCATACAACAGCAGGATTTATACACGTTGCCGTGCGAGAGCTTTCTCTACGTTGAAGGACGATTGGTAATAAAGAGAAAAAATGACGAGTCTGTGACAACGCTTGCGAATAATTGCGTGGCGTTCATGTTTGATGAAATTCGATACGAGCTCAACGGTGTGGGGATTGATCGCAACAGAAACGTTGGCATAACCAGTACCATCAAGAACTACGTATCGCTATCGTATAATGATTCTCAACTCATGCGGAATGCTGGCTGGGACGTTACATCGAGCATACCGGAAGGATACTTCAACTTTTGCGTACCGCTCAAGTTGTTGCTGGGCTTTTGCGAAGATTACAAACGCGTGGTTGTTAACGCTCGTCACGAATTAATTTTGATACGAGCGCGTAGCGATAACAATTGCATTGTAGGAAATCCTGCGACGGAGCCGGAAATCGAATTGTTTAAAATACAGTGGCGAATGCCTCACGTTACGTAAAACGAGGTTAATAAGCTTTCTATGTTACGGGCCTTGGAAAGCGGGCGATATCTTAGTGTCAGTTTCCGTTCGTGGGATCTGTATGAGTATCCCATGTTGCAGAGCACGACCAAGCATTCGTGGGCCGTCAAAACGGCGACTCAGCTGGAGAAGCCGCGGTACGTTATCTTTGCGCTGCAGACCGGCCGCAAGAATATCATGTCTCAAAATGTTAGCGTATTCGATGACTGTAATTTGACCAACGTGAAACTTTATCTAAACTCCGAATTTTATCCGTACGACGACATGAATCTGGATTTTGGCAAAAATCGATACGCCGTCCTTTTCGATATGTATGCGCGTTTTCGTAAAACTTATTACGGATACGATTCCTTCGATACGCTTTGCAGCTTGTATACATTCTTGATGGAAGGACCTTTTGTTGTCATCGATTGCTCGCGACAAAACGAATCTGTCAAGAGCGCCACCGTGGATGTGCGAATAGAATTTGATTGTAAAGAAAATGTACCTGCAAATACTACCGCCTATTGTCTCATCTTGCATGATCGTGTAATCGAATACTGCCCGCTGTCTAATGTAGTGCGCAAACTCATGTAAATTGCAATATCAGCAGATATTGCGATATAAGATACACTTGATGTACCGCGATAAGATACAGATTGCTCCGTCGTTTCGTCATGATCGTACCGACGTTTGTCGATCTGCAGGGATTCACCGTCGGGATGAAATTTGTCGTGAAAGAGGTGGCGGTTCTGAGAAACGGGACCGTTTTGGCACATTACATTTTTACATGTCCCATGCCATGGAGTCTCCTCACGAAATCCGACAGATCATGCGCTTCCTGGTTGATTGCGAATCACCATGGACTACGATGGGAGGACGGAAACGTGCCCTACAGCATGGCGAAACATCTAATTACATCGGCTGTACTTGGAGAGGGCGACGAGACGTCGACTCTTGTGTACGTCAAGGGATGCCAGAAACGAGAATGGCTGGTGGATCTGCTTGAGAATAAAGCGAGAAAACATCTAAAAATTGAGACTTTGGATGCAGATTACGAAGATATCGAATCTTTAAATAATCTAGATGTTACTAATACTGTAAGATGCGAAAAACATGTTAAGAATTGCGCATTACAAAATGTATTAAAAATATTTAACTGGTGGTCGCGACACCTGAAAAAATTATGATTTTTTTTAAATAAACTATATATGTATATATAAATGTTTTATTTCTTTTTCCTACATACTTTGTAGTATAATATAGATGTTTTAGCTGTTCAAGAGCTGTTTTTAGTTGTTTTTAGTTGTTTGATGGCTCTTTTTAGCTGTTTCATAGCGGTTCAATAGCGATTCAATAGCAGTTATACAGATCGCAGTTATACTGATAGCTGTTTTAGTTGTTTTATAGCTGTTTTTAGCTGTTTCATAGCGATTTAATAGCTGTTTGATAGCTGTTTTTAGCTGTTTTTAGCTGTTTTATAGCAGTTCAATAGCTGTTTTTAGCTGTTTCATAGCAGTTCAATAGCTGTTTGATAGCTGTTTTTAGCTGTTTCATAGCAGTTCAATAGCTGTTTTAGCTGTTTTTAGTTGTTTGATAGCTGTTCAAGAGCTGTTTTTAGCTGTTTGATAGCTGTTTTTAGTTGTTTCATAGCTGTTTGATAGCTGTTTTTAGCTGTTTTTAGCTGTTTCATAGCGGTTCAAGAGCTGTTTGATAGCTGTTTTTAGCTGTTTAAAAGAAGTTTGATGGCGGTTCAATAGCTGTTTTTAGCTGTTTTTAGCTGTTTTTAGCTGTTTTATAGCGGTTCAAGAGCTGTTTGACAGCTGTTTGATAGCTGTTTTTAGCTGTTTTTAGCTGTTTTTAGCTGTTTCATAGCAGTTCAAGAGCTGTTTGATAGCTGTCTTTAGCTGTTTAAAAGAAGTTTGATGGCGGTTCAATAGCAGTTATACAGATCGCAGTTATACAGATAACTGTTTTAGTTGTTTGATAGCTGTTCAATAGCAGTTTTACAGATCAAATTACCGAAAGTCAATGGCGCGATATCGTTTTCGAGAACATACGTGTCTCGCGGTGACTTCATTGCACACGTGCAAAACTGCACATCGCAGATTTCTCAGAAGGCGCATCCGTACGGCTACTGAGATGAAATTAGATATGATAAACAAACGATGTGATAATAGTGAGAGGTAGTAGGATGAATTTGAAGGTACGCTCAGTAGTCGAGGACTAGAAGTGAGAGTCGGTTGGTGTGCATGATTGTGCGGTTTATACAACAATTGGTTCGCCATCTTAAGAGCAGTATATCAAAGCCCACCGATATGAGCAAGTATTCAAAACTTTGCAAACCGATACGTAATTCTGAATTAAAGATTGTGAAAATCAGCGAACCGCAGATGAGAAACTGTAGCAGATTGGATAAGAGGAGAGTCGACGTAGTGCGATATCTATTCCGTCGCAATTTTACGTCAAAATTGTATCACTGATAAATGTAACGCAGTTACAATCTTGCGTGACGTTTATGATAAAAATTCGATTATTGATTGCGAATTATTAGCCTACGCTTTGGATACTATTGTGTATAATGCGCTACATGATAAATAAATGCATATAATATGGTTAAAATTTTTTCCTTTTCATTTACCGTTCATCCCATTTCCTGTCATAAAGCTGTCTTCGTTTATCGTTTACTTAAATGTAATATTAAAAATTAAATATTGCGAAGATCTGAACGATTAAATATCGTTGGCGAAGAAAAGATACGCGATCGCGAGCGAGAACGCGCGAGGGAAAGAGACCGCGCGAACGAGAAGACTCGCGCAAACGGGGGGACGGGGGCGCGAGACACCGCGCGAACGAGAAGACGAATGGGGGGACGGGAAAGAAACATCTACGAGGGGGAGATAACGCGAGCGTGCCGTGTGACGTCACGCGGACTTCGCGGCGCGGCGAAACGCGAACGCGGGTCCCCTCGCCCCGCGGCGCCCGAAAACGCGAACGCTCCGCGGCGCGGCGAAAACGTGGATCCCCCCTCGCCCCGCGGCGTGGCGACAACGCGGTCGCCCCGCGGCGCCGGAAAACGCGGACCCCCTCACCCCGCCGGAAAACGCGGACCCCCTCCCCCGCGACGCCGGAAAACGCGGTTCCCCCCTCCTCCTCCCCCGCGACGTCCGAAACATGCTGTTCCCCCTTCCCCTCCCCCGCGGTGCCCGAAACACGCGGTTCCCCCCTCCCCCCCCGCGGTGCCCGAAACACGCGGTTCCCCCTCCCCCTCCCCCGCGGCGCCCGAAACACGCGGTTCCCCCCCCCCCCCCCCCCGCGGTCCCCCCCCGCCCGCGGTTTCCTTCGCCCGCGGTTCCCCCCCCCCCCGCCCGCGGTTTCCCCGCCCGCGGTCCCCCCCGCCCCTCACCCCCCCCTCATTGCTCCATGGTTAGAACCGGCCTAGCTTACCTACTAGAATGCTCGCACGGTATCGATTTTTGCTCCCTTCGACACACGTACGCCTCAGTCTCCTTTTCCGCTGAGTTTGAGCTTCTAAGTCTTCTTGCGCCGGAATTTCAGCTTCCTCGTCGACTCGTGCGGTAGGCTCGTCCGCCTCTCCTTTTTTTCCTCTCTTCCCCAAGCTATCGACGTTCTCTGGATCGAAGAAAGGAATCGTTACAGTCTTCTGTCGGCTGTTTTCGTTTGGATCGGAACCTCGGGGAAGCGTAGCGAGCTGATCTATGTCCCTCTTGTGAAAGAGGCCAGTCTCCACTTCCTTGACGATGTAATTTCTCTTTCCGCGTTTCTTCACGACAGTTCCGACTATCCATTTTGGACCCGCCGCTCTATAATTCCTCAATCTCACTCTAGCACCGGGTGTCAGAGAACGGATCGTTGGCAGACTCGAAGGTTCGTCACTCACCTCTTCTGCATCTTCTCCGGACGGTCTCATTTTGTCTAGAACCGTACGTAACTTCCGTCCGAACATCCCTCCATTTCTACTGCAACTGAATTTAATTTCAGCCGAATTTTGTATTTCAATTCGGTCGAGTGAACGTTGTTGTTTTGTAACGTATACACCGTTACCTCGTCGGAATTGGAGCCTGGGTCAACTCGATGAGTCGCTGCGGGTTTTTTAGTCTGTTTATTTACCTTTTTCTTGGTCAAACAAGCATTTTCGGTATGCCCCGTCTTTTTGCAAAAGTTACAAGTAGTATCCTTGTAAAAACATTTATCTGAAACGTGATTACCCTTTCCGCAGTGAAAACAAGGCTTTTGATCCTTATCCTCACCCCTTGCCGATTTTTTCTTCAATTTGTTCCGATTTTTCGAATCCATTTTCTTTACATTCGAAGAGTCACTTTTTTAAAGCATTTTTTGGAGAATCTCGGTTCCCTCGATGCTGCCGCCGATCTCGATAGCCCGCTCCAATGTTAGGCCGATTTTGTTGTCCTTGGCAAAAATGGGCGTTACACTTTTCTATTATTAGTTCGTACGTCACTGAACTCGACGAATCCGGCGCGATAAGATTTTTTATTGTCCCATATGTACGCGCGCCTAGTAAGTAAAGTGCACCGTTTTCCGCTGTCTGTAGTTATTTTATTAGCCTCAGTGAAGAACTCAAATCTTTTTATGTAACTAGTCCAATTCTCTTTACTCGCGTCGAATTCAGATAATTTTCCAATGGTAGCCATGTTCTGAAAATTTTCTGTCTGAACACGTCCGGCGAGATTTTGTCGACTGGAAAGTCCCGAAAATTCACCTACTGAATTTTTTTCGATCGATTTTTCGTCTTTACTATCACTTTCGCTTTTCGTGGAGAAAGCTGCTAAGCGTTTTTTCTGCTCACTCTCGTCGTCCGAGAGCGACATACGTGCTCGTTAACGGAGCACCGGCGAACACGTGGCGTATTTTTCACCGGATTTATTCGCACGTTTCACAGAAGTTAATCACTGAATTTAGTTCACTCGAATCCTCGTCGCCACTGTTGTATTTGTAGGTTGAGGCTTTGGTGTAATAATCACTCTCGGTTTAACCTTACTAAACTTTAATAACCAATATAACAAGTACAGTGTGAGTGCGGCACGAAAGTCGTCGCGAGACAGCGAGAAGAACCCGGAAGCCCTGGCCCGGATTTAGTCGCGTAGTCATTACGTTGTAGATCGCGATCGGCTCGAGCAGCCGTTTGGTGCTGCCCTCGGCCCGCTTGAAATCGGTCGGTATGCGACAACGTATTTTCTACAAAAATATCTCTCAAGAATACTTTAAATATAAAATAGAAAAAAAATAATTATAAAAAGAATTCATAATTAATAAGGTTTAATAGATATATATTTATAGATATATATGATCTACTTACTGGGATTCTTATGTGTTGTGCGTCGTAAATGGTTGGCTTCTTGAATTAGTACATTGATAGCTGCCACATTCGTGGCTCCTTGGTCGCATACGGTTGCCACTGGTTTAAATCCACAATTTATGAGTATTGTCAACCACTTTTTGATGCACGTTACAAGCTGCATTGTATTTGTTGTGCTTTGGCAAAATCCATATCCAATAGGCATATGATTACCCGATGCAAGACATCTTACGTAAAACATTATTGCATGATCTGCAAATTTTCTCGTCTGCTTCATGCCCCAATCTTCGAAGCCAATAATTTTGTATTTTTTCGTATCATAATAAACGGCAGGTTGTATGGACATTTCATCCCAAATTAACACAGAGTATAATTCTTTATCTGGGACTTCTTTTGCAACTAACTGGAGATATTTAACAATGATAGAGTTGCATCCGGTATGTAAAGGAATTTGTCTATGTTGGGCGTCTAAAGTAGTTGCAGAAGGACATAGTAGGTACTTAGAGAAAAAGTTATATGAAGAGCGAGATCTACGATAAATTCCAATACAGAACATTTTTTCCTCCAATGTATAACGTCTTCCCTATTAAAGAAAAATAAGAAAGAGAATATTTACAAATAATTTTTATAATAATTTGTACAAATAATATTGATAGATTTTATTAATATAAATTCAATGATAATTATTTCAATGATAATAATTAATAATAGTAATCATATATAATAATGATAGTAATTATATATTAATAATAATCATATATAATAATAGCAAAAAAATAGCAAATAAGCATAGCAAAAGTATAACAAAAAGATGAAAGAAATGGATATATAATTAGAGGATTGGATCATTAGTGGAATTCTTATTAGACTTTAAAATTATACCTGTGGTGATACATTGCTGTTTCTTAAGATCATATTTACAAGTTTCTGTCGTACACTTGCAGTTTTATCAACCCTGCCTTTCTTTATTTTACATTGCCGTATTGGTTTTGATGAAAGTTGTTTAATACGTCTCTTTAGATATCTTCTCTCTTTTTTCAGTTGGACAGTTCTTTCATATAATTTCTTAGCTCTTGGGGTCAATTTGTCTGCTGATTTCTTCAAGATCAGGTTTTGTACAAGATTTTGGGCTTTGTTGAAAGTGCATAGTAATTGTATCCTTTAACTGTTCAATTTCTTGTTCTTGCTGCTTTAATAACTGTTGTTGTTGTTGTATCTGTTCTTCATGCTGCTGCAATATTAAGTCTTGCTGCTGGTTTTTCAGTTGTTGTTCAACAAATGCATTATGATCTTCCTGACCTTGCAGAACAAGCTGTCTTTGTTCTTGTAATTGAGATTTCAGTTGTTTGTATTGTTCATTGCAAATGTCTTCTATTCCTTCGTTATTCTGAGATTCATCTTGCGACGAAATCACTGTACTAGTATTTGCTGTACTTGTATTTGCTATACTTGTATTTTCTGTATGTGTATTTTCTGTACTTGTATGTGCTGTACTTGTAATTACGTTTTCATCTACTTATGGCATAAGTATTGATGGAATCGCCTTACTTTTTAAAACTCGTCTAGTTGGAAAACAACTATAATCGTTATCGTGAAAATGCTTGTAGCACACTCGTAACTTTTTCATTTCAGATTCTTCTAATGGCTCTATATGTAAACTTTCTAGCCATGATCTGCGACGTTCAATATTTTTGGGAAATAAATGAGATGGTACATTCTTCCCAGAATGGCAAGTAGAGACACAGCACGCTCTAACCATTTTTTCAATATGTGCTGCCACACAAATATACGTATATTTGATCAGTCAGAAGGCCAAGGACTTGTTCCTTCAGGAGCGATGTATAACGGTGATTGGTGAGAAAGAAAATAATCATAGGGCGTTACATAGGATCTTAGCGAAAGTGGCGGATGACCCGCAAAGCGGAACCTGTCTTAATGTCAGTTACGCGGATGTAAATGCCGTTGCCAACTACAATCCTTCAGGCAGCCCGTACGCTCAAACTCCCACAAGCACTGCCACGTATATATCTACAGCTAGTCTAAATACAGTGAGTCTCTTGAACAGTGCTGGTTTGAGTCTTAATCTGAATCTGGGCGCGGCTATCACCACCGGCATGGCACCGGTAACAACGCACCTGCTGGAACATGTAAAACTGAATACGTACGACAGGTTTCTCCGAGCCCGTCGCCACGGAGATATTCGCTGCAATCGCGACCCTCGCCAAATACAATATCAAACTAAATATATCAATATCAAACACTTACTTTGTGGTAAATACAATATCCTCGGAATGGGGATCGGGATGCCGTCGAGTATGAGCTACTTGGCAATCCGATGGACAGTACTGGACAGTACGGCAACCGTCATACACACACCAGCATACACACACCGTGTTTCCAATTACGTAACCTTCTTCTTCTTATTATTATTTTTTGGCTTATTTATTGGCTCCTGCCGCTTTTCAGCGGTCAATGTGACTATGACTGTTTTATAACCTTTATAACATGACATATCCACTGATCTGTTTTATCTGCTGAACGCACCATTTAGTTCATACGTTGGGGATTATATGATAAGAGGCGCCACTAACGCTGGTACAGGGAGTTTGGAGGCCCTGGTCTCGACCAGCCAGCGATACGATCGGCGGGACGTCGATGCGGGTGAGGTGTAGGCGTAGCGAGAAACGATATAGGACCATGGGTCAGCGTACCTGATGCATAAATGGCGAAATCGCGATCCACGGTCGGTACGTGGAGAACCGGTTACCGTATCGGCGAGTTCCGAGTACCTGGTCGGTTGATAGGGAGGATATCACGATTACAGATGATTGATAAGGGCAATTATCACGATTACAGATAATCGAGCCAAGGGCAATTAAAAGAAACTGAGCCACCACAAATGGTATTTTATGGTACCACGCGGAAGTAAAATAGCGAGCTTCGTAAGCCGCGAATAAACCAGGTGAGCGGACCGCGTCACAAAGAATTGTTGCAAGCGTCGAGCGTATAGAGACATCATGTACACGCAGAGTCCCCGTTCCAACGGTAACAACATTAATATATTTAAAATTAATTAAAGGATAATCAATGATCACGGGAATCGGGACACTGTGTATAAGCGGAAAGGAACAATCAAGCAGATATGCGCAGATATGTATTCCGAGAACTGTTGACAGGTATGCGAATAACAAGTCACAATGAGCCTTTTGTTCGCGGCAACACCTGGCGCGATGGAACGCAGAAGCGACGAGCAACACCTGCGAGCATAGGATAAACAGGTGCGACGCAGATGTTAATGGGCGTAACCCCTCTAGAGTGGGGTGCCAGCCCCGAAGTCAGGAGCCCGAGCGGATAGCCCGGGAGGTAGCGACACAAAAGTGTCAGCGATTTGATTAGTCTTGGAACAAAGTAATTTCTCTTGTTTTAATAGTGTTGTTGATGAAATGCAGAGTCTGGCTGCGCTGTCTCGCTGGAATGGGCGTTGCGGCGCCTTTGATCTTGTCGAAAAAACACTTATGTTGAAAGAATTTGATTAGTGCTGAGCTTTTATATATTTATTGTTTTTTGTATAAAAAAATGTTTTAGAAGAGTCTGGCATGCAACTGACACTGGAAAATGAGTCTGGCATCCTCCCAAAGTCGTTGTAAAAAGTCGATTTGTAGAATCATTTGATTAGAGCTGTAACTTGTCAAGATGGTAGTTTAAATATATAAAATTATAAAAAAATAAGTCTGGCTACTTGTACTGGCTGGAAAATTGGTCTGGCACCCCCTTTAAAATCGTCTGCACGAGCGCGCCGCGCGCCGGTAGCTCGTTGCCCGCCATATCTCTAAATATTATTAACGCATTACTCATTGAAAAAGATTTTACTTGTTCAAAAGGAAAAACGTAAACGATTTCGTGCTTATTAGTAGTGGAATGATGTGTAATTAATTATGTAATAATCAGAAATAAAGTAATTTAAAAATAAAACTATATTTTAAAGTAGTCAACATTATGCAAGTATAAAAAATCAATTAATTTTATTTATTAAAATTATTAATTTATTCATGGATAATCTGTAATTAAACTTTCAATTTCTGATGAACTTTCATTGTCATTGGTGAGCTCGGTGTTGTCGGTATCGTCATCGAATTCTTCTTCGATTTCCTTTGATTGAGTACGTTCATGATCTGAAAATGATTCAGTTGAATTTATTATAATATTAAAATTACACGATTTTAATAAGCTGCGATAAAAACAAACTTTTACGAACTAAACTAATTAACTCGTTTTATTTGCAAAAAAATAATTATTATCTTAAAATCATATTTCTAAAGTCATGATTAAAGATTTATTAACAGTATTGAAACCAAAATTCTTTATATTTTTATAAACTAAAATATTATAATATTATAAATGAATAATTAGTTATTATAATAATAAGTATCTTTATTAATTTCAAATTATTTGTTGCATTATTATTATAACTTTATTATTAGTTTATTTATTCAAAATTAATTTTGCATTTATTTAAAATAAAATAATTTTATGAAATATACCTTCATTTTCTTCCTCATTTGATTCAAGTAATATATCGCTCACGAACGGGGGCAGTTGCATTCCTTCGAACCAAGTAAACTCGTACTTTTCGTCAACTTCTTTCCAGCCATTCTCAATCGGAGACAAATTTGTCATATGCTGCAAATAAGCATTTCTCCAAATGGTTGCGATGTATGACGCTCTCAAAAGTTGTTGCTTTAATTCGGATTGACATGGAGGTATAGTTGACGCATCAAAGTTTTTGGTGCAGATTTTCAATTCTTCATTTGAATCTTTACATGAATAAGCTTTGATAAACATTGTGTATCTCGATTCATTAACGGTGTTGATTTTGTTTATTCCGTAAACTCTGCAAGTGAATTCTTCTAAAATTTTAAATACACTTGTTGAATCGTTGTTTTCAAGATCTCCTAAATTAGCAAAGGCTTTTTGATATATATCAGAGCTGCATAAAAAACTTAAAGGACGCTTTTTTCCTTTTCTAAAGAAAGCAGGATTGTAGTCACACCCAGTGAATGCATGGAATCCAGGCAGAGCTTTACAAATGTTTTTACCAAGTGACTTATATAATTCAGTTACATTTATAAATCTTTGCGTATTTGACACACCAAGTTCAATCCAGATTTTAATATTATCATTTTTTAGATTATCCATATTTCCTAGCATAATAACAAGAATATCCGTATCGAAGCATCTTATCAAAACATTTGAATAGTAATTAATGTTACAAACGTGATAAATTATTTTAGTGTCAGCTTCTTCATGTTCGGGACATGACAGATCTTCACAAATATTTCTTATAATTTTATTGTTTTCTACTCTATATTCATAACAATAATCAAAATTTAAATAAATCACCTTAGAACCAATGAACGGTGCCAATTCATCATTTGTCCAATTTTCAATTAAAAAGTTTACTAACGCATTTTTAAAGTGTGCATTTCTGAGCTCTCGGGTAAAATCTGCAGGCCGCTGTTGATTACCACCAGAAATAACATACATACAGTTTTCTGAGCTACCTCTCAAAGCACGTTCATTATCTTTAATGGAAGGCGTAAAATAACGGTCAAAAACTATAATTATTTTTGGTGCATTGTATGACGTAACCATTGTTGAAATTTTTTGTGAAATCTTACTAAACGTAACTGGAATTTCCTTCATGCGATGCAACAGAAAAAAACCATTCAAAATAGCTACATGTGTGTATGTTGGTTCTTCTGATTTAATTTCTTTTTCTAAACATTTTAACAGAGCTGACTTATCAGTTTTACAAATCGTTCCGTCGATGTGACACAGAGAAAAAGGTATTGGCGTCAATGGATAAGAAAAAATTTTTTCAAGATCTACTTTGTTTTTAAGTGCAATACCCAGAAGATGGCCAAACAAGTCTCTTTGCATTCGTATTTCTTGTACTTTTCCACCTATTGCAACTTTCTTTTTTTTTTATTGTATCTGTAAATGTCATTATTTTATTTTGTTTAATTGTTTGCATAAATCGTTTTTCATTTAATGCACATCCTTCAATAAATTTTTCACGTAATTCTTGTCCGTTTATTTCAACATTTAATAAAAAATGTGCTATACTATCGGTTGTAGCCTGCCCACTTGAGATATTATATAAAAAATTTTTTTGTAAATCTGTTTGAAAAGGATTGATATTCTGATTAATTCTGTTTATGAAGTTTTGAATTTGTAAAGTGCTTTGTTTAATTTTATTTCTTTTTAAATCTTCAGTAATATCTTGACTTTTTTTCAAGCCAACTTCATTCAAAACATGCGTAATAATTTTCGATCTAAAACTATGATTTAAACACCAGCGTTGCCGAGCTGCAATAGAATTCGTATTGTAAATGATACCGGTTAATTTGCTGGCAGCGTCCGCGTTTATTGTTTGCTCTAATGTTAAATCTACTGGCTGTCTTGAGAAACCTTTCTTTGTTCTCTTAACACCAAAAGAACCTTTTTGTAAAACTTCTTTCAGTCCTGGATAAGATTCATCAACTTTTAATAAATTGTCATGATATTTAACAATATAGCGAGCGTAATTCGGTTGATTGAAAATAAAAAACAAGTTTCCTATTTTAGGCAAAATGTACTTAAATAATTCTAAATCTGCAGTTCTAATACTTGTATTTAGCATTAAATAATAGTCTACAAGTCTTATATAAATCATATAATACTGTGCTGTTTTACCATGCTCACCGTTCATTGTTTTTTTTTTCATACTGTTTATAATTTTCGAGTAATTGCAAAAGTTCTTCGTCAGTTATAGCTGGAGTCACAACTTGATTTTGTTTGAATTGAATAAGATAATCTTTTACATGATTGCTAATTATTACATTGAATTTATTTAAAAAACTTTCAAAGTGTAACATTTGTAAAGCTAGAGAAATTACTGGGTGTAATCTTTTGCATCGATTAAAGTGTTTTCCATTTAAAAAACCACTAACTGAGCCACTTGCTAACATTTCACAATCGACCATGATGTTTGTCAATTCACAATTATCGATAAATTTCCCTATAGCTTTAAAATAAGCCATCATTATATGGAAAGAACCTAGGTGTATAAAAACATTATCTAGTCGTGGAGCTTCTGTGCATTGTAATTGAAGGGCGATCTTAGCAATAGCCAAGTCGTATGTAATTTGTATATATGTCTCTCCGCACTCATCTGCAATTTTTTGGCTTTGCTGCATTGTATGTAAAACGACAGGTATACTTGTCGGCGATGAATTAATAGTTGTTAAATAGGATATTTTTTGAGTTGCAGTTTTATCTTTATAAATAAAACTATAAAATCCAACCCACATAGGTATGTTGGGAATTTGTAAATAATGACAAAGTACCCATGAAAGATATACATTTTTTACGGTATCCAAATTATCTGAAATTGAGAGACGCCTGACATCGTTAAGAGGTAATAATGTTTGGTTTAAGTGTAATTTTTTTGAATAAGATGGTAATTCTGCAGTTATGGCATCAAAACTTCTTCTTTTTTTCCGTGCTACTTGTGCATTAGTGGAGCATGTTGGCATATCAGTACTACTATCATTATCTATTTCAAAAGTGTCTGAGGGTACATCGTCAACATTATGTTCATGCATCTGGATGTCTTGAAATATAATTCCCACGGTGTCATGTAAAGTATCTTTTCCGGTGCTTGTATCAACAAATCTATCGAAATTATTGTAAGCTACTCCTGTGCATAAGCCTGGTCTTTTTACTATATCTTCTGGACAAACTTGTGCTTCATTAGTCGATGTAAATGTCGCTTCAGTTTCCAATTCTTCTATAGTAGTATATCCTGCGCAGTGCCCGTATTTATTAATAATATTAACGACCTTTTTGCTATTCGTAATACTTTTCAATGCCATGCCAAGGCAAAGGTGTTTTGATGTTTTTATGTGACCATTCGAAACAGCATAAATCACATCTTGCGAAAAAGAATTTGCCAATCGCTGGCAATGTGGATTTCGCTTACGTCGAACGTTATTGCCACTGAGTAGAATGGAATAAAAATCATTAAGCTCTTTTGGAATAGAACATTCTCCTTGTATAATGTCATTTGCTCTAACTGTATTTGAAATTTTACTTTTTTGTATTTGTTTGATTTTGTTTCTCAAAAGAAGTGCTACTTCCTGAATCATGTCGCATTCTTGTAGAGATATAACATCCTCCTGTTGTAACATTGTGTGTGTTTCATATGGCTTAACAATTTTTTTTCGGTTCACGATTACTATTCTAATCTTTCTTGGAAAAGTGTCAGATATTTTTTGTTCCAAATGTTTCGTAGAAAATAGATTTGATGATGATTGAAAGCCTGCTGCAAACTTATTTTTTAAATTTTCAGTATATAATGTATATAACGTATTTAGCAAATAACATTGTTTTTTGTCAATAATATTTTTTTTAATAAAAACACATAATTCTGTAAAAGCATTTTTATGCTCATCTCTTGTTAAATGCCACTCTGTCTGTTCTTTTGGACATAAATTTCTACATTTATTTTCATATAAAACTTTACAAATTGAATGATAGAACATCTCTGCATTTTGACATTGAAATTCACGAATTGTTTGGAGCATCGATATATCTTCTGCATCTGTTGCTTTAGATTTAATAATTTCAATAGCGCTTTCTCCTAATGAATACAATGCTTGATCTCGAGATTTATATACTTTTCGATTTTTATTGCAAAATAAACATATAATATTCTGAGGTGTCTCCCCTACCTCCATACTTTTAATTGAAGCTTTATCTTCCGTACTTTGTTCGACAATACTTTCACTGAAAAAAATATATTTCATGTATAACAGTTGAAAAAATAAATGTTATTTAGATAATAAAATGTTAGTATATATTTTCGAGCTTTATAACTACATTTTAAATGTATTTTGAAATATTTGTGAACGCTTTAACCAAAACTATTCAGAAAAATATTTGAAATAAAATATCAGTGAAAAAAATAAGATATACAAAAGTATAAATTAACTACATAAAAATGCAAAAATAAAATTTTTAAATTACATTTTTTAATGAAAAATTACTAATAAATTACATCTAATAAATCTAATAATTATAATTTAAATTTTTATTAAAGATTTTGAAAATCAAAAATTTTTTTTTTAAGTTATATATAAAAATGTTCACTTACTGTTCTGTAAACGATGGGTCCACTGTAAATGCTGATGGCTGTGCTATTGATTCACCAATAGTAGATTCTGATGGTGGTTCTGATACAGATTCACTTGTTTCTGGTGTCTGTAATGTACACATAGACATAATATATTTAGATCGAGCGTATGCCTTTATTTGAGGAGTGGGGGTATAGGTTCACGTAGAAGTCGCGTGACCGTTCCTTCTCTCTCGTTCGCACGCAATAGAGAGAAACGTTCCCGTGGAAGGAGAGAGAACGAACGGTCTCGAAAAAGAGTGTCTCTTTTCTATTTTCTACGTGCACTTATACCTCCACTCCTTAATACTCAGTCTATACTTACTATGTCCATAGATGTACATGGCTGTGATGTAGATGTCTTTTCTCTGTACTTGCTCATTAAAGCAGTAAAATTTCTGTAGCATTGCAAATGATAGCAATGAATGTCCGTGACGATCGTTGGTAATACAACATCTGCAAACTTCAATTTGTTTGCTTTTCGAATATCCAAAATTTCCTTGCATTTTGTCAACGTTGCATCCGTAAACACATTGATTTTACCTTTTGCTGACTTGCAAATCACGCAAAACTTGTTAACTGAAGCCATTATTTGCAAATAATAACACGGCGTATTACACGATACAGTACTCAGTCTCTACTGATCGATACATCTCACAGGAAACTTCGAAAAACAAAATGTAAGCAAGGAAAGAAATAGAAAAACAGACAGAAAGAGAGAGAGAGAGGCAGAAAAACAGAGAGAGTAAAACTTTCTCTGTTTTTCGGCGGGCTACAAACAGCCGGTGTACTCAGGTAGACAATATTTAAGGAGACTGCCAAATTGCTTTTCCGATCAACAGTCACACTAATGCATTTATAATTTTGTGCATTAAAACTGCTATCTTATTATATTTCAGCTCTAACAAATTTATTTTTCATGAATAAAGTGTTAAATAATATCCAGAGATATGCGGGCAACGAGCTACCGGCGCGCGGCGCGCTCGTGCAGACGACTTTAAAGGAGGTGCCAGACCAATTTTCCAGCCAGTACAAGTAGCCAGACTTATTTTTTTATAATTTTATATATTTAAACTACCATCTTGACAAGTTACAGCTCTAATCAAATGATTCTACAAATCGACTTTTTACAACGACTTTGGGAGGATGCCAGACTCATTTTCCAGTGTCAGTTGCATGCCAGACTCTTCTAAAACATTTTTTTATACAAAAAACAATAAATATATAAAAGCTCAGCACTAATCAAATTCTTCCAACATAAGTGTTTTTTCGACAAGATCAAAGGCGCCGCAACGCCCATTCCAGCGAGACAGCGCAGCCAGACTCTGCATTTCATCAACAACACTATTAAAACAAGAGAAATTACTTTGTTCCAAGACTAATCAAATCGCTGACACTTTTGTGTCGCTACCTCCCGGGCTATCTATATGATTTTCCCCGGGCCGTGAGGCGGGGCTGAATCGCGTAGCAAATCTATGATCGGGTGGCAGAGCGGATCTCGAAAGCGATACGAAATTACTTTGGGCGCCAGGTGTGGATACGGCCACACCACCGTTTACTCTAACCCGCGAAAAGTACTCTACATGAACTCTACATAGATCCGAAACAAACTCTCCTTATCGATATAACTCTTAATTCAATAGTCAAGATACACCCGTTCTGGCCGATCGCAACGACTGCTCAGGATTTTCGGTAGAGGGTCGTGGTTCTTACATAGGCCGAAGGCGGAGGGGTTTGACCGTGGTGAGGCAAAGACAAACACAAAAGAAAGCACTCAAGTAACATGTAAATCAAAATATAATATAAGAGGAAGCTTGATAATTGCGTTACAACTTGCAGGACGCGAGCGAAATATTCGCCGCGATCAATCGCAATCCATCGACCACGTAAGGTCTTTCGAAGGGTCTGCGCGGTATAAATGAACTCGGACGCAGAAATAATATTCCCGGAAAAACGTACGGGTAACTTGTACTAGCAATAAGGAACAATCTACGCGATGAAATGCGCGAAACGTAATAATATACGCCGACGCACTAATACACGCAAGAAATAATCTACGCTATGAAATACGCGAAAAGTAATAATATACGCCGACGAAATAATATACGCAAGAAAGAATCTACGTGAAACGCAGTAATAGAGCTTAACAGGAGCGCGAACACTAATATCAAAATCATATACGGAATGCGACCATATAGGCTAACGCACGGAATAATACCCGTAAACGAAAGGATACGCGCAATCGTAACGAAAGAGTACACGCAATATACGGGGTACGATTCTTCTCGCTCCTCGGTCCACTCCGCGAGCGCGTGATACTTCCGCACGATACACTCCGGGGCGCGTGATATCTCCACCCGAAGGGACGCAACTCTAAACGGTAAACGGAACTCTAAGACCAAAAAGCGGAACGGTAAACGGAATAATCCGAAATGCACACCCCCGACTCGTTACTCCGTCGCCTCACACTCGAAGCACCGGGCGCGGTAATTAACGGGTCTACGTGCCGATACGCCCCAGAATGAATGCACGGACGAGATTCACGCCACCGTGGACGCGAGGCTTGCGATTAACGAAACACTAATGGTGCGTGTCCACCTGCGAGTAAAACTCTCAAGAGTAGCTCTCGAGATTGATTCTAGCAAATGGACATACTCATGAGAGAACCTAACGGAGAATGAATCGCAACTCTCGGCGAGCGAACTTGTTAAGACCTACTCGCAAATCGACACAACGTTATTTTACTCTCGGAGATCAACTCGCCAAACTCGAACGCTGTTCGTATTTTGAGAGCTACATGTTGAGAGTAAAAACCGAGATGGCAAAAGTTTGTTCCTTTGATGACACAAAGGAACTTATTGAATAATGCGGAAATCATGTACTATTGTAGAATACGATACTTTATAACTACTGTGACAGAAATAAAAAAATTTTTAAATTTTTATGTTTTGCGAATAAAGTGCGAAAAAAATTCATAATTTAAAGAATTAGATAAGAATATTTTTAATACATTCTCTAATTACTTAGTCAATAATTAGTTACATTTTAGTTTTACATAGTTTGCACGTTTTATAATAGTTACACTGTAGTTTACAGTGCTGAAAGTAAATACATTTTTACATCGCGAATTAAGTACCTACATTAAAAAAAAGAAAATAAAATTATTAAATATTTACATATAAAAATCTAACATCAAGGTATTTCGCAAACTGAAAACTAAATAATAATATCGCACTATGTATTCCACTTCACAATTTGTAAGTCTGCAGAAACTTTTAATTGTTGGGAGTCTTCAATCTTAAGCTATCAATAATTAGAGCAGATCCGGCACCTGCGATCAATCCATTGCTTGACCCAGAAGGTCTTTTTGTTGTTATTTAACACCCTTTTCTTTTTAAAATAATGCTAGCCATTATAGTAGCCGCAAGTTTTTTCGTTTACGAGACATTATGATGTCACCACTCTCAGAGATCGACTAAAAAAGTACGTAAGTGGACACGGTTTTGAGAGAACTCTCCGAAAGAATACTCTCTGGCTTCTCACGAGATGCTCGCGAGAGTACAATGTCAGAAAAATTACTCTCAAATGGACAGTGTCAGAATCAATCTCGAGAGCTACTCTCGAGAGTTTTACTCGCAGGTGGACACGCACCTTAAGACTACCGGAAACGCGAAATAAACCCTCGGATTAACAGAAGCGCGAAACTAATCCTCGGGTGACTGTTGAGCCGATCCGCATAATCACATAACACTCGCAAGGATCGTGACGCGTGGCAAGGCCGCCACGTCGTACGCCGACACTATCACACGCAATCATACACCGGATTGTCGAGTCGAGCGGAAAAGGACCCCCCTTTTACTCTATTCACGGGGTAGCAGCGGGCGGGATATGTCAGACCCGTAAAAATGATCGAAGCAAGAATCCCGAGGGATTCACGACATTAGTGCGTAGGTCGGGAAGCGATCCTACGCACATCTCCAAATACGAAATACGATACGTGAAACGGTACTCGACGTTCCGCCTCGCTGGCCCCGTTACCTTACTTTCGGGATTGCAGGTCGTTTACAACCCTCTCGTGGTCCTCGATCCTTCCTTCTTAGTGGGCTTTTAGGGCCGCCGCCCTCGCTTAATACACCCTCAGGACTCCTCGCCGGACATCCACGCACGCTCGAGATCGGCCCAACAGTGACGATCGTGGCGGGCCCGCTTCGCGGCCTCCTATAATTTTGGGGCGCTTCCCCGCACCGGCGGATGGCGCCACCCGGCCTACTCGGGCCGCCCGACCGCTTCCTCCTGTAACTAATAGCTAAACGAAAAACATGATAACTCGACGATAAGCGGGTACGCGCGCAATACAAAGGTTTGAGTGACGAAGAATGTGACGTGCACATCGTGCAACGTCACAGGGTATATCAAGTTTGCAGTTACGTAATCAAGCAAAGCTTCAACAGTTCGCATCGAAAGACGAGCTGCTAACGGCGTTTGAAAGTGTCAACCTGATGAGGAGAAAAGTCGTCCGGAACGAGAGCTGAAGTAGAAGAACAAGGAGCAGAAGGACGTGCGGTCTCATACGAGGTGTCGGAGGGAAATGATGCGTCGACGGAGTCAAGTGCGTCACAGTTTAAAATACGGTGCTACAATTGCAAGTTTGGATATTTGTTTAAGGACTGTAAGTCGCCTAAGAGAGAGAAAGGTACCTGTTTCAAATGCGGAGAAAAGGGGCATGTAATGAGCGATCGGTAAGAATGAATTAGAACAAGTTAATTACGTAGATCCCACGTTGATTAGTAATGAATTTCAAAAAGTAGTTACGATAAAATTAAGTGATTCTATTGCGAAGTATCAAACTAAAGTAGATGCGTTGATTGATACTAGGAGTCCAATAAGTTTTGTGAAAGAAAAGATTATTCCCAATTGTTTTATTAAGCCGACTGATGATGAAAATAAATTCTGTGGAATTAACGGCAGTAAGCTAAGCATAGTTGGAACTACTATAATTGATATTCATTACGATCAAATTAGTGAAGCTAACGTGTCAGTATACGTGGTTCCTGATAATACTACGTCATTCTCTATGATAATCGGTCGGGACATTCTAAAAAAAGCTAAGGTTAATTTAATTGCTGTTCCTGTAAATGTTGCGGAAAATATAAATAACGACGAGATTCTGAATGTAGATAACGAGATTCTGAATATTAATGTAAGCGATATGCCAGATAAAGTGAGTGAAACATTAGTAATTAATCTGGATATCTGTCCTGCTAAACAGTTAGAGTTTAAAAAATTGTTCGAAAAAGAATATGTATTGCCAAAACGTCCTTTTAAGCTCAAGGTTAATGCGGAACTGACATTAAAGTTTGATAATGTAAAAAGTTACATTTCTCACCGAGAAGATTATCGTATAGTGAAAAAGAACAGTTGAGGAAAATTTTGGACGAATTATTAGCGAAGGGAATCATTAGGCCTAGTAACTCCGAATATGCGTCGCCGGTTGTACTTGTACGTAAAAAAAACGGAGAGTACGGATGTGTATCGATTATCGAAACTTTAAACAAACGTATATTACGAGATAATTCTCCAATTCTAGTAATAGAAAATTAATTAAATGTTCTTAGAGATAAAGAATATTTTAGTGTTTTAGACCTAAAAGATGGATTTTTCCACATATGTCCGAAGAGTCTATTAAATATACTGTATTTGTTACACCATTCGGTCAATTTGAGTTCTTTGTAGTGCAGTTTGGATTAAAAGCAACGCCAACTAGATTCTAATTTGTAAATGATATATTACAAGAGCTGATCCGTGAGGGAGATGTAATAGCGTACTTCGATGATTTCTTGATAGCTACTAAGTCGTTAGAACGTCATCTTTATGTATTAAAACGCGTATTTAGATTATTAATCGAAAATAGATGTAATCTGCGAATTGACAAATGTAAATTCTTATTTAGCAAATAGAGTATTTAGGCTACTCCATCTCTTCACAGGGCATAAGTCCGACTGATAGTGGCATTGAGGCTGTTTTAAAATTTCCCGTTCCTTAAAGTGTGCGCAATGTGCAATGCTTTCTCGGGTTGTGTTCGTACTTTTATAAATTTGTTGAACGATTTGCATTAATCGCTAAGCCTTTGTATGACATACTGAAAAAAGATGCCACATTTACATTTACTGAAAAGGAGTTAAATGCTTTTGAGGCTTTAAAATTTAAGTTAGTAGCAGCGCCGATATTGGCTATTTATGATCCCCATGATTATACCGAATTACATTGTAACGCTAGTTCACACGGCTTTGGAGCCGTACTAGTACAGCGTAAGTCAGACCGTAAATTGCATCCGATTTTCTATCTCTAAACGAACAACACCAACAGAGAGCAAATATCACAGTTTCGAGCTAGAGACATTAGCCTAAGTATATGCTTTAAAAAAATTTAGAATATATTTAGTCGGTATATCTTTCAAGATCATTACAGATTGCAATGCTCTTAAATTGACGTTACAAAAGAAGGATATTAATCCTAGAATTGCCCACTGGGCTTTAGAGTTGCAAAGTTTTGAATATACAGTAGAACACAGGCCAAGCAATCGTATGAAGCACGTAGACGCACTCAGTAGATCCTTTAATATTTGCGTCATAGAAGATAATCCGTTCGAATATAACTTATTTGTTTGCCAGTCGCAAGATAAATATATTATTGAACTAGTAGGAAAATTAGAGAAATCGAAAAATCCGTTCTTTGAGATGCGTAATGGATTGGTTTATCGTAAAAAAAATAATGATCTGCTCTTTTACTTTCCTCAAAGAGAAGATATAGAAAATAATATCTTATTTAGATATCATGATCAAATGGGGCATCTGGGGGTAGAGAAAACAATGGAAGTAATACTAAAGAGTTATTGGTTAAAATTTATTTTAACCAATAACTCTTAAATAATTTATTTTAAATTATTTAAAATTGAAAGTAAGAGCGCATATTTCTAATTGTTTGAAACGCTTAGCATAGTCTCCACATTCGGGAAAAACGGAAGGCATTTTGTATCCGATACCTAAAGGAAACATTCCCCTGGACGTATTGCACATTGACCATTTAGGACCCATCGGTAAACAGTGCACGGCAAAAAAGTATATTTTCCTAATTGTAGATGCGTTCACGAAATACGTCAAATTGTACGCCACAAAGACCACCGCAAGTAAGGAAGCTATTAAAGCACTGTCCGATTATTTCAGTAACTGTAGTAAGCCTCGAGTTATTGTCTCTGATAGGGACTCTTGTTTTACTTCGCAAGAATTTAAGAGTTTTGTTGATAAGCACGCTATTAAGCATATATTGATAGCCACTGGTTCCCCTCAAAGCAATGGTCAGGCAGAGCGAATTAATCGCGTAGTGATTCCTATGTTGGGCAAGCTCGTAAATAAAGAGGAAAATCAACTTTGATATAAAGTATTACCGCAGATTGAACACGCCTTGAGCAACACAATAAGCAAACGTACAGATAAAACACCCAGTCATTGCTTTTTAGGATCGACCAACGTAGCACAGTAGATGACTTGGTTAAGGATATGACGTGACAAGTCGCGTCAATTCCCCGGACGGGCTCAGCCGAGGGGAATTCGGGAATGTTCTCCCGTGGCGGGGCGGGGAAGGGCCAGAGCATGTATTAATTAGTTCTTAAGTTATAGTTAGAAGAGATCGCCAGGGATGACCGGAGCCATCGTGTAACGGCCACGAGCCGCTTCGAGGGAGAATACGGAAGGACAAGGAGACCGCTGGAGGACGGGCTGCCGGACGGGTCGCGTCCGTGCCCCCCCCCGCCGACCACACCGCGCGCCCGAGCCTGAGATTCGACCCCGCACTCGGCCGCACTGGTCATCAGAGATCGAGGACTTCCCGGGGGATGCCCTGGCGCCCTGACAGGGGCGAGGGCAGCGTGAACGGCCCAAGGAAGGGGCCCACTCTTGTGGCCGCCACCCCGAGGAACTGCCGGCACAGTGACCAAGGCCCGGCCAGCCTGGCTCACGCAGCGCCGAAGATAATCGTGGCCCGGACAGCCAGATTATTTTGAAGAGGGCGCGCCGAAGCGGAGAAAGTGCGCGCAGCGCCACACGAGAACAACGGCGCTGGCTATCGGAAACGGCATCCGGATTGGAGGGCGCGCGGCCAGCAAGCTAAGGCGCAGGCGCGGGGAGCCGGCGCGGCCCTGGCGGGCCCGCCATTCTTTACTGTCGTGCCACGCGGCGTAGGGAGCGCATCTCCGAGTCTCCCGGCCAGGACAACCCGGAAGTTCGAGCGATCATCAGAATTGTAAGGTCACCACCCTAGTGTCTCCTCGGTAATTTGGAGGAGTGCTCGAGGCGTCGGCCCCGGAATTGTAGCGGTCATCGCCCATTGAGAGGCACCTGTCGCCGAGTGCCATTAGATCGGACGTTCTCCGGGTAGAGAGGATCGATCGGGATTTGAGTCGGGGCCCAGCCAAGAGCACACCCTCCCATAAGTAGAGACCGTAGTGACCCTCCCCGGGATCCTCGCCGAGGCCGACAGTCGTGCGGCGAGAATATTCGCGTTGGGAAAACGCGTGTCCGGATTGCGATCGCGTCGTACGTGGCGTGAAGGGAATCGCGTCAGGGACGTCACGAGTAGTTGGAAGAGGCGGGAGTTGAGCGGTCAGGTATTTTGGTGGGCGCTCGGCCCCGTAATTGTGAGGACACGCACTTGGGTCGTCGAGACCGGGAACTTTCGTGCTGGCGACAATCGTCGGGATCGGCGTGGCGCCGCGGAATCGCCGAGCTTCGTGGGAGGAGGGATTCGCGTGGTCGACTGCGGGATCGTCCGCGAGACGTGCCGGATTTCGTGTGGATGGGATCGTGCGGCCCGAGTGTCGTTGTCGACTCGTGAAACCGCGGTACATTAGGGCCGCGTGGTTGTGTAAAGTGCGTGTTTCCGCGTTGTGTTAAGTTGCGTTTATTGTGAGGTACCGCATTACCTTACGTCGTGAAGTTCCGCGTTGTGTTAAGTTGAATTTATTACCGTTGTAAAGCATTCGAGCCGTTGCGTTTTGTTACCTCAGTCATGCGAACCGCGTTACCGTGCATAAACTGAGTCGCGTTACCTATTTGATCCGTGCGGAATCGTCGAGTTAGAGTCACGAGGAACATTTGTCAAGCGGCTGCGAGCCATTTACGTCGTTATTGCCAAATGGCGTTATCTCGAGGCGATCGTACGTTCGTCGGTGCACTAGCGTGAATCCCGGCGTCCGCCCTTTCATCGGCGTTAATTATTAAGTATCGTATCGACGTTGTTCATTTGCTTCCCGTATATTCGTCATTTACCTATACCTGACTTATTATTATATATTCTTGAATGATTTGAAATATATTTTTTATTTTGTCCTATTATTTATGTGTGGTTAATTGTATCGCCCTCCCTCCGAATTCCCTCCGGTTCAAAGCCACGTCCTGAGATACTGTGTCAGGAAATATTAAAGTATCGTGTTCGGTGGCGCGGTCGTCCGCGCCTGGCGCCCAGGTTTGTCTAGTGGAGTCGGTTCGGTGAGTATAATCCTCGATAGCCCTTCTCCGGATAGCGAGACCGGGGAAAAAAGCGTCGCAAGGAATACTTGAATTTGAGCGTGAATGTTAAAGAAGAGGTCTGATAGATATTAGAGCAAGGTCTTCCGAAAAGATAGCGTCTTCTCAGGAATATGATAAAAAATACTTTGATAAAAAACATAAAAAACCGATTGTATATAAAGAGGGCGAATATGTATTACTGCGTAATTTTAATAGTACTGCCGGTACTTTTAAGAAGCTCGTTTCTCAATATAAAGGGCCATATGTTATTGCGAAAGAATTGCGAAATGACCGATACTTAGTTTCCGATATCGCAGGATTTCAAAACCCGCAAAAAAAGTATCAAAGCGTTTGGGAAGCCAAAAATATGCGACCTTATGTTAAGTAGACTAATAACTGTAAATAACTTATAAGACGTCACACTATGTTCAGTAATTATTGTTAATTGCGTTATCCTTCAATGAATAATATCGAGGACGATTCTAAGTCAGGATTGCCGAAACTGTAGAAACTATAGTATAATACGGCACAGCAACAGATCAATCGTTCTTCGGTCGCCTAAATATTTTCGTGCCCGCTTCGCGACAAAAGCGTTAGTCTTCTGTTTAATAGTTTTTTTTTGTTTAAAAGCATCGCGGCCCGGCAACGGGCGAACAGGCTCAGTCCTGCAACGACCGCCGTAAAAGTCAGTTTCTCTCGTTTCACGGATCTGTATCAGCTAATAAATCCTGAATATTATTAAGCGTATTAACGAGTGGCTTTCTCCCCTTACAATATTTTACATATTTATACATAATAATGGTATTATGTATGTATGTATGTATGAATTTATTGTCTCTTCCCGTAGGGCTTACAAAGCGTTTTCTTTTTATGAGGAACGTTCCCAAACCTCTTACAAATATATCTTTCTCCCCCTCGCGTCTTGGCCATATGCGACCTTACATCTTATTTCCCTTCCCCTTCCCTTCCGTCCGGCCCCCCTCTGGTCCTCTTCTTCCGCTTTCTTCAGTTCCGCATTTCTCTGACTTTCTCCTTTCTCGCGGGACAGATGCTCCTCCTTCCTTTCCGTAATCTCGTCCTTGGATTTTTCGAACTCCTGCTTTCCTCCTCTCTCCTTTTTTTTCTCTTTTTTTTCTCTCCTCTTTCTCTTAGTCTCATCTCCACCGATTTATCCTCGTCCATCTTCACCTTTAATCTGCTCTCTTCCTTTTTTCTTGCTTCCGATACCTTCTTACTCCTTACTCTCCCACCTCATATTTTCCTTCCATCCTTTCCTCCTCTATTTCCATCATTCATCCCTCACCCACCCCTTTTTTATCCAATACCCATACCACCACTACCTGCCAACTTCCTCCTCCTGATTTCTACCTTCTACATTTCTCCCATACATGCTCCCACGTTTCCTCCTTATATTCACACATCCTACATTTTTTCTTTTCTTTTTCCTCCCAACACTTGCTCTCTCTCTCAACTCATTCTCTAATCTAAACCTCGCCACCCTTCTCCATCTGCTCTCACCCTACTCTTTTTTCAAATACCCCGGAATACCTGCACCTTTTATTACCCTGTACCACCTGTTGTATTCCGATTTCTCGATCTTCTCCCATCTCTTTCCTTTGTTTCTCCTTAGCCCTTCGGAATAAAGCGTAATGCCACTCATCTCTTTCTCCTCTCAGCCTTTCCAGCCCTTTTAACCCCACCCCTCTATCTTCGAAAAAACTATCCCTTTCCCGTTCTCAACTTGATCCACCTCTCCCTACCTTCTCTCTTCCCTTCAACTCCCCCCAACATAACCTTGCTAGCTCACTTCCTTTTCCTCCACTAATCTCTTCTTGAACCTCCATGCTATCATTTTCGCCCTCTCTCTTAGCTTCTCCCTATGTACTTCCTCCCTCACTAAGTACCACGGTGTTCTTCCATTTACTCCCAGAACTTATCTAATATACCTTTCCACCAATCTTTCCATTCCTTCCCTCTTCCTTCATCCCCATACTTCTGCTCTATATCTCATTACCGTCCACACTAGTCTATCAAACAGCCACAATCTTTTTCCCCAGTCTTTCCCAAATCTTCTCTTCCCTATCTCCCAGACCTTCCCCATCACCTTTGGCCGCCTTCTTAATCCTTTCCCTTATCTGTGCTTCCTGTCCTCCGTTCCTTTAAAACACGTAGCCTAAATACCGAAATTCTTTTACTTCTCCTATTTCTTTTTCTTACCATCTCCATCTTCTTTTGCTCTCTCTTCCTCCGCCTTTTTTAAATTTCATTATTTTCGTTTTTTCCGCATTCAGTTCTAGTCTCTTCCTACCTAGGTAACCTTCCAGTCTTTCTAACATACTCCTCATTTGATCTTCATCCTCTGCTATTAACACTACATCATCCGCATACGCCAACGTATATACCCTCTTTCCTCCTACCATTATCCCTGCCCATTTTACCTTACCCATTTCTTCCTCCATATCTGCTAACATCACATTGAATAGTAAAAAACTCAGAGGGGATCCCTGCCTTACACTCCTCCCCGTCCAGAACTTTTCCCCTATTTTGGCTCCCACTCTTACCCTATTCCTTGTCTCTCTCAAAATCTCCTCTGTCCTTCTCACCAGCCCTTCCCTTATTTCTCTTTCTTTCATTGCTTTTATTAATACTTTTCTATTTACTGAGTCGAATGCCGCCTTAAGATCCACAAAACATGCTATCAGCTTTCCCCCTTTCTTCTCCAACCTTCTATTCACCAAGTAATTCAAAACATACATGTTATCTATAGTTTCCATTCCCCTTCTAAACCCTGTCTGATTTTGTGGTATTATTTTCTTCCCATCCGGCTCCTCTCTTAACCTCTCTGCCAGGATTGCAGTGTACACCTTATACAGCGACGGCATTATAGTCATCTCTTTGTAGTCTTCCGCCTTTTTTCCCTCCCCTTTCTTTAAGACTGGCGCGATTATTCCCTCTTTCCAATTTTCCGCCCATCCTCCTCCCTTCCATATCTTGTTGATAAACCTCCATGCCCAGTTCTCTAACTTCTTTCCCCTACGTTTCCATACCTCGCTTGGGATCCCATACAACCCCATTGCCTTTCCATCCTTTAACTTCGTCATTACCCTCCTCATTTCTTCTAAGCTTATTTCACCTTCTTTTTCCCCTTCCTTTTCTTCCCTCCTTTCTACCTTCCCCATCCTCACCCTCACCTCCACTCCTCTTAACAACTTCATAAAATGCTCTTTCCACTCTTCTTCCTCTATCCCTTCCTCCATTCCCCTCCTTTTTCTCCTCTCTATTTACTATCTCCCATACCTCTGATTCCCTCCTTGTTTCCTCCGCTTTTCTCTCCCACTTCCTGTTTTCTTCTTTTTTCTTCCTTTTACATAGTTCCTTAAACTCCTTTTTTTCCTTATATATACTGCCATCTCCTCTTTCCTTCCTCCATTCCCTTAGTTCTCTTCTCGCCTCTTTCTTCAATTCTTCGCATTCCTCGTCCCACCCAACCCTCTCCTTCTTTCTTTCCTTCATAGTCCGGGAGATAGCGACAGATTTTTCGCGTTAATATCTATAAAGCTAGATTTTTTTCCCATGATAGTTTAGACAGTATCAATGATGAAAGTGCAAGTCTACCAAACTTTTAGTGTTGCAAAAATGAGTAAAAAATTAAACAACATGTTGCAAAAAATTGCATAAATGTATTATATCTACAAGATTGAAATTTTACATACTCACAGATGACATAAAAACATACCGGAAAATAATATTCTACCGCGTCGGAAGCGTTGTTATGTCAGGTCTACCACCCACGCAAAGTGTGAAAAAAATAAACATTTTTGACTTATATCTACAAGGCTAAAATTTTTTTCTGGAATAGTTTATTGAATAAAACATCCAAAAGATACAGTCTACCGATCGTCTCATGTTGCTAAAGCCTCGGTAGACGCAATGGAATGCAAGCGCGTGACCGCGGCCGCTGCGCTCCGGGCCATTGCAGTTCGCGGAGAAGTTTTGCATTTTCCGCCGCGGAATATTAATCTACAAAGCTGATTTTTTGTCTACAAGCAGTGTATGCACTATTTCGATTAAAAATCACATTCTACCTCCGCTGAAAGGTGGCTAAATCTTTGGTAGACGTTGCCAAAATGGTAATACATAGTCAAATCATGACAATTATATTTTTCATTAATATTAACGAACGGACAGTTTTCTTATAGCTGTGTTAATAATCACTTTTATTTACTCCATTATGATTTATGTTTTGGTAAGGAAATTTATTTTTCAATTAATATTTTTTTTAATGTCAAAGAAAATATATTCAACATATTAATAAATAATAAATTCACGATCCTATATAAATCTCATTGTAAGAAATGATTGTTTTTCATAACTTATTCTAAAAATTCATTCGTTAAAAGTTTATTATTATTTACCAATGTTACTGTTAATTAAATACTAAATTTATTACAAGTTATGTTTTGAAAGTAATTTCAAACAATTTAAAGAAAACCTGAGAATATAAACATAAACACACAAAAAAAAAGCTGTGCTGTTTTGGCCGCAAACTATACAGTATTGCTTTGATCGTGCGTGCGAGAGAACGTGCTGTGAGGCATGGCTACACAATTATTATACTGTTTTGTGTGCCGAAAGAAGCCGAAAAACCGAAATATTATTAAATTTGATCAAGAAAAATTTAAAAAATGTTTGGAGATTTTAGCTATAAAAAAGGCAAATAAGCTAGTGTATAGTGATCTAACTTTGCCTGCTCAACTAACTGAAAATGAAGGTTATCATTCAGAATGTTACAAGCGGTTTACAGCACTCTCGAGAAAGTACAAACCGACACCAATCGATGATTCTCCGCCTTCTACAAATTCAGAAACGCAACCACCGAATCAATTAAAGGCAAGGTAAGTGTAAGGCGCGCTTCCCTTCCATTCCACGTGCTCTCTCTCTCTCTCTCTCTCTCTCTCTCTCTCTCTCTCTCTCTCTCTCTCTCTCTCTCTCTCTCTCTCTCTCTCTCTCTCTCTCTCTCTCTCTCTCTCTCTCTCTCTCTCTCTCTCTCTCTCTCTCTCTCTCTCTCTCTCTCGGGTTTGGAGCACTGCGATTACTTTAAATAATCTCAAAACAAAAATATTAAACAATTTTTTTTACTAATTTTTTTACAGTGAAAAGTAATGACCAAATAGTATAAAACTCAATAGATCAATATGAATTAAAATAATATGTGATCAATAGAGATCACATATTATTTTAATTAAAAATTTATACTCAGCATGATTTCACGAGTTTTCTTTTAGGCCGTGATTTCTTTCCGCTGATTTCACAAATTTGAATGAATTTATTATGAAAAAATATGTTAATAGTCATATATTTTTTTAGCGAACTCGAATATGTCGTTTCTGAATCAGAAGAAGTTCAAGATTTAGACCAGCTTCAATCTCAAGAAGAAGATTTATTGGAAGAACAGCAAGACGACAATGTGCAGGAAAAAATGTCTGACGAAGAGGAGTTTGAAGAATCGGAAGATACAGCAGTATGTATTTTTTGCGGTAAAAAACGCAAAACGTTCAAAGGTCGTTGTGAAAATTTACACATTATTTCTAAAACAGCAACTTTTGAAAGGCTACAAAGCTAAGCTTTGTTGATTGAAAATATAGATTTATGGAACGCACTTGAAGATGCAAAAAAATCTGAAGACAAATCTGCATACTATCATGCCAGTTGTAAAAACAAAATTGAAAACACTTGTGAATCGCTTACCCTCGCACAGCAACCACAAAAAGAATGGCACGAAAAGCGAAATATTAGAACAAATGTTTATGCACAAGTTTGTTCGTTCATTGCTCAAAATGTTATATCAGAAGAGAAATGTTTTTTTCTGAATTATTGCCAAACATTATACACTAATTTACTGAAACAAGAATATGAAAAAGACAATTTATATCAATGTCCAGAATTCCCTGCACGGTATTTAGAAAACGATTTACTGAAAACTTTCCAAAATAAAATCAGTATTATAACATTAAATAAAAAAAAAGTTATAAAGCCTTACGGTGCTGCCATAATGGGAAGTACTGACCTTGAAATTTTACAAAAGCGTGATATTGTAAACAGAGCAGCACTTATTTTGAGAGAAGAAGCGAGGTCTGTAAGGAAAAATAAGTTGCCGGACAATATAAAAACGAAGGACTTGATTGCCGGTGAATGTTCAGAGATACCATCTCTTCTGAACGATTTCTACGTTACTTTATTGAGTAGTTCTAATTATAGGCGCAAGCAAAGCCGGATTTGTCATAGATTAGCTAAATCATTCTCGCAAGATGTAATTTATGCTGTTTCAAACGGAGAAATCAAACCCTCTAAGCAAATCACTCTTGGTCTTGCTATTAAAGGATTAACCAATAGCAAAAAAAGTTTTAAAAATTCTGCATAGGTATGGTCAAGTTGCTAGTTATACTAGGCTTGAAGAATTGGAAACCGAATCAACGTTAGCTGTAGCTCAAAACTCGGACGTCTGTCCAGAGGATATTTTACGAACATCATGTCTACGTACTGGATTAGCTTGGAACAATTTTGACCGATTCGTCGATACAACGTCAGGGAATGATACTTTACATGACACGGTTGGCATAATTTATCAAGATATTCCAAATTTAGACATAAATCAAGATTCCGATTTGTGTTCAGCTTTTTCAAATGTTAGCCAGAATGAGAGCGAGACTTTACCATCCAAACAGCCACCAAAAAAAAAATGAGAAGAAGCTTTGATGTTGTACCTACTCTTGAATTGCAACAGAAACCAAAAAAGAAATTAACAATTTCAGAGCATTTGTTAGGCACAGATCATCCAGCGCGCCTTTCAATTCCTGAAAGTCTCAATTCTTTCAAAAAAATCAATTTTGCTTGGATGTTTTCGCACAACTTGAATATTCCAAATATACCGATGTGGGTAGGATATAATCACAGGATTCATGAAGACGCATCTCCAAAACAAAGAATTTCATATTTAACTACTATAAATTCATCGCCAACCAATCCAGCAGTAGTTGAAGAAACAATGCGTCAAAGCATACAAGCAGCTGACGAATGCGGCCAACAATATATGCAGGTTACGTACGATTTGGCCATCGCAAAAATAGCTCTACAGATACAAACCAACGAGAAAGAGCGTTTTGATCGACTTTTTGTACATTTAGGTGCTTTTCATATTCAGCTAGCATTTTTCAAAGCCGTAGGAAAATTTATCGACGAATGCGGTGTGACTGCTATTATGTCTAGTGCTGATATGTTAGCTGCTGGACCAGTAAATGGATTCATTCTTGGCAAACACTTTAATCGGTGTAAAAGACTGCATCCTATAGTAACACTTGCAATACAAATATTGCATTTTCGAAGTTTTCTGGAAACAAACCCTGAATTCGAAACAACCGAGATTAAGAACTATCTCGAAAATTTCGTCAAACAAAAGTCAGATAGCCCAACGTTGCAAAATGAAACCTTAATTAATATCTTTTCTGAATATGAAGAATATAAAAAAAACACACTTGAAGGTCGACACGGAATAACGCCACAATTCTTTATGATGTATGCTCAATTCATCGATTATTTTCTGATGTTCAGTTTCAGTATAAGAGCAGGAGATTTTAAAATGTTCATGTACGTTTTACCGAAAATTGCAAATTGATTTTTCTTATTTAATCAACAAAACTACTCGAGATACTTAGTGAAGTACCATGACAATTTATTAAGAGTAGATGAAACGCATCCAGGACTATTACAAGAATTGAAAAAAGGAATTGAAATTAAAAGGACCGACAATGATTTGTCCAGGCAGCCCATAGATCTGACACTAGAGCAGACAATCAATGCAGATGCTGCGAACAAATTAACAGGTAACTACTATATTATTGTTATGCAATAAAAAATATAATTTATTTCTTCAACATATGATAATAAATTTTTTTAAATGTTTTATTTATAGGTATTTCTTATTGCACTAATTCAATATCAGCTCGACTACGTTGGTGCAAAGGTCACAGCATACGTACAAAAATTATTAGCCACGTAATGGAAGAGACTGGTTTGAAAAAAAAACAAGATGTGACAGATGATTTGAAGCAGAGTATAATAAAAAAAGTAGTCACCAACTCCAAAAATTTATCAAACTTATTGAAGAAAGCGTTAATCCCTTTGATAGTACATTAGATAAGGATTTACTTTTTAATATTGCTAGTGGCCGAGCTGCAGACGATTGTGTAGCAGATTTTTTACTGAATGTGAAGAAGGCAGGAGAAGATCTGCGCAATAAATTCATTGATGAATGTGCCTTGGATCAAAATAGATTTGATCGGAGTTTGAAGAAGAACAAAATCTTGAATTTTGCCTCATCACAGGCCAAAACACAAGTAAAAGTTTCGGGTAAATTAGTGAAAGTGAAAATGCAACGCGACCTATTTGGACAGCTTCTAGCTATTGCGCTTAAAAAAAAAATCGATATTGAAAAAGTTTTAACATATCCGTTGACACCTATGCCATTTTCTTTATGCCATCCTGATACAAGTATATGCAAAACTGAAAAATCAGCCTTACTTAAATTATTGGAAAAAAATATTGATAGCAATCCGCCTTCAGAATCAGATCTTCACATTTACGACGGATTTTTTTACTTACATCAAATGAAAGAAATACCAATGACTTATGCAAACATATCAAAAAAATTGTTGCATATGTTTTTGAGAAATGATGCACAGTTTGTGATAATCGTTTTTGATACTTATCCCTCTCCTTCGATCAAAGATCACGAGCACGATTTGAGAGGGACCCATCGAGGTCGAAAAATTGAAATTAGAGGTCCATCGACACGCCCTTCTGACTTTTCAGCTCAATTGAAAAATATCACTTTCAAAGAAGACTTGGTGGAATATTTTTTGACAAGCTGGGAGCGAAATGAGATGGCACCGCTTTTTGAAAATAAAATTGTTTACGTGAACTACTGTGAATGTTACAGATATCAAGTTGTCAACGGAAATGTTGTAAGAACAATTGAACATAATCAATCGTGCTCAAACCACGAGGAGGCCGACACCAAAATAATCTATCATGTCTGCAATTTCGAAGAACTTCAGCCACCATTTAACGTTCTCGTGCGATGCTCAGACACGGATATATTGATAATAATGTTAAACAATATGAAATTTGTGCATCCTGAAGTAAAGGTGTGGATGGAAGTTGGCGTTGGCACTTCATTAAGGTGTATAAACGTTAGTAAATTGTACGAGACGTTGGGATCAAATATATGTGACGCTCTAGCTGCCTTCCATGCTCTAACTGGTTGTGATTTCAATCCGGCATTTTTCCGAAAGGGAAAAAAACGGCCCTACACGCTATTTGCAAAATCTGAAAAATATATTGCTGCATTCATTAGTTTGAGTAAATGTCAGTCATCGGATGACACAGAATTTGATACATTGGAGGAGTTTGTATGCCGGATGTATGGCCAAAAAAAAACTAATAAGATAAATGAAGTGAGGGCATTAATGTTTTTAACAGTTTACAAAAACAAGGATGAAAAATTATTTTTTGAAAACGTTAAGAGTTTTGATTCCTCTTCTTTGCCGCCTTGTCAATCAGAGCTTCGGGAACACCTCCTCAGATCAGCTTACATTTCACAAATCTGGACCAATGTTCATTTGAAGAACCCGACAACTTTATCCCCTCTTGATTGCGGTTGGAAACTTGAAGCGAATAAATATGTTTTCAATTGGTTTAGTGGAGATCAAGTACCGCAATCTATTGATGATGTAGCACTTGAAGAACATAGCATCAGCGTTGACTCAGGTAACAAAAAATATTTTCCATTTAATGTAATGAGCTCGCGCATGGTGAAAATAGGTTTGATTTATTATTATTTCTTGCAGACACTGAAGACACAGAAGAGCTACAAGAATTTCCAACGTGTAGTACCGCATATTCTGACAGTCCAATTAATCTTTTGGAAGGAAATGATGGTGTTTCGTACGAAAGAGATTCCGAGGACGAAATCAGCGACGAGAGTGAATATGGAGATTCAGATATGAGTAGTGAAGAATTCGACAGTTAATTTGATTATAAAAGTACTATATCACTCGTACGCACTAATGTGTGCGCGAATTCAATTATGATAATTAAATTTATTTTATATATTTATTTTAATTTTATTAATTATATTTATTTTAAAATATTGTGTTATTAATTTATATAAAAAATATCACATAAAACTAATAATATATCTCGATAATTGGTGCAAGTAAAAAAAGTTACTTTTGATTCATTGAAAATAAGCTTGCTTTATCTCTCACATTTCTAGCCACAACGTTTTTATACCATCTGAAATTTTTATACATGGTTTTTACTATTGAAAATTGAATAAAAAGAAGGAATTGAAATAATGGGAACTATAAAATTTTTATGCACTTGGGAAAAAAATTCAGAACGTTACAAATCGTTTAACTTTTTTTATGCCCTGTAATTTCAGCAACGTCTACCAAAGATTTAGCCACCTTTCAGCAGAGGTAGAATGTGATTTTTAATCGAAATAGTGCATACACTGCTTGTAGTAAAAAAATCAGCTTTGTAGATTAATATTCCGCGGCGGAAAATGCAAAACTTCTCCGCGAACTGCAATGGCCTGGAGCGCAGCGGCCGCGGTCACGCGCTTGCATTCCATTGCGTCTACCGAGGCTTTAGCAACATGAGACGATCGGTAGACTGTATTTTTTAGATGTTTTATTCAATAAACTATTCAAGAAAAAAAAATTCAGCCTTGTAGATATAAGTCAAAAATGTTTGTTTTTTCCACACTTTGCGTGGGTGGTAGACCTGACATAACAACGCTTTCGACGCGGTAGAATATTATTTTCCGGTATGTTTTTATGTCATCTGTGAGTATGTAAAATTTCAATCTTGTAGATATAATACATTTATGCAACTTTTTGCAACATGTTCAATTTTTTACTCATTTTTGCAACACTTATAGATTGGTAGAATTGCACCTTTATCATAGATACTATTTAAACTTTCTTGGGAAAAAAATCTAGCTTTATAAAAATGATTTCATGAAAACTGTCGCTATCTCCCGGGCTAT
>NW_027270013.1:0-4999 GCF_030848805.1 Temnothorax longispinosus | reverse complement strand
AGGAGGAAGTATCTTAAAAATAAATTTTCACATTTGGACTTTGCGTCGCAATATCTCCGCTCGTAGGGCACGTAGTGGAATATTATGAGAGAAACCCCCCCCCCCCTAATTGGACCCCAAGCTATCGATCAAGCCTACTTAGAACTTGATCCGTTCACTCGTTATCGAGATCTCAACATCTCGGGTACTCGCAACCCGTCGCGTCGCGTAAAAGAGTCACGATCGGTCTCGCTCCGCGTGTACTTGGCGCGAGACACTACCGTGTCTCTTGATGGCAGCCTACAGTATCTTTTTCGAATACCAGTATGTACAATAGGCAGGATAGTGAAGGAAGTTTGTCCAGCAATTTATAGAGCTTTGAAGATTAAATATTTAAAGGTGAAATCATGTAATCAGTTTATTTTTTAACAACTTTTATTAGTAGCACGAAAAGCGATAGATTAACAAAAATGATTTTTAGAAACGTGGTGCGTATTGTGCAAAATAAAAATAGAACATTTTTTTTGTAGATAAGGTATTGATAATGATAACTGAAACTAAAAACTTACTTTTCTATAACGGAACTAAATTAAACTATAGTAGAGAAAAATAAAATAAACGCAATATATTGGCACAAGTATTCTCTTTTTTTTTATAATTTTACAATTGTGCGTACTGAAAATTTACAAAGTAGTTCTCTGTGTTTTGCAAAGCGTTAACTAATTGTAAATTTTCAGTTGATTGTAAATCTTCAGTTGATTGTAAATCTTTAGCTAATTGTAAATCTTCAGCTGATAAATCTTTAGCTTGTGGGTTTCTTGACGCAAATATAGTCTGTTTTGACCATGTTGATGAGGCATTCGTCGGGCAAGGAGAAGCAGCAATACTTGCAGATGAGCCGTATGATAACAAATCATCTTCATCAGCTATTCGAGCAATAGCTTTACGAATTTCACTTTTTAGCTTTCTTTTTAAAACTTCCGATCGCAAACCACGTAGCTCTTGGGCAACGTATTCGCCAAAGACGTCATATTCGTCTGATTCTTTCTTCAAAACTTTCAATGCAGCTTCAAAAGCATCCTCTTCATGTTCAGTTTCATACTTTCTTTTGGAAGATCTATTCGATTTTTTCTTAATATCTCCATCTTTTTTTGTTTTTATTTCGTCTTCTTTTGGCTCACCGGATGCGCTGATATTTTCGCTTTCCGATATTTCAGAAATCTCCTCTGTAGATTTATCCGAAGAAGTTATCTCCTAAAAATTAAAATTACTATATGTTTTTTAATGAATATGGTTTTTAAATGAATAGACCTTGTTCGAGATCCGTCGAACTTTTCTACGCGAAACATCGGCTCGAAAACATTATTATATTTGACATCGAGAAATACCGATGTTTATGTTGTTCGAGCTCGGTCGAACTTGTGCGAAATATACGTTCCCCGCGATCCCCGCGCCCTCGAAGCCCATCGATCGCGATCACGCGTTACGAGAGTGCTCCCTTATTTGTCGGAGCACGGAAACGGCTGTTTTGACGCGTGATGTGACCATACGGACGAATAGCGATTCAGCTCTCATCGCGCGTTCGTTCCGGAAAAAACAACCCTCTTGAGTAAACGGCGAATTCGCTCGCCGGACAGTCAGTCGTGGCTGAGGATTCCTAGCCTCAAGTCTTGAGCTAGAACTCATAGCTAAAAGTTGTCGCGTATCAATCCTCGTCTAAAGACAGCACGGCTCTCTTTCGCTTAAATCACGGCTTGAATCGCTACTCGCTCGTTCGTCTGAAAGTGCGGATCAACGTTACTTATAATTTAAGTGTGCTACTTAGCGAGGGGTCCGAAAACTTCCGGTCGTGCTCCGCTCGCGATCGTTCGTCTGCCGCGCGCTCAAGATTTCCGTTCGACGCGTACAAGATCTCCGCTACGCGAGAGGCTTCGATGCGAGAAGCTGAGACAAGATTTCCGTTCGCGATATCTGGCAGAAAAGTACGAACGACTCAGAAGATTTCCGAAGCCGCGGTGCACGATCCGTTGTTCCCCCTCGAGTCTTTTCCGTTCTTGAAATAAAGACTATATATTTCTTTGTGCAATCTGTGTTACGAGTGCTTTAATCCTCCTTCCTCCCGCGAATTTACAACTCGCGTTATCCACGCTTCTCGCTCAACTCTGAGCGGAATCCAGATTCAGGGCGACCGTCGTAAAGCGACGCCCGAACAGACCTAATAATGCTACTAAGAAATTTTTCTGCTTTTTATTTCATATTTTGCTTAAAAGAAGCAAAAAATATAAATAACTTTCTTTCGATTTCTTAATGTAAAAAGAGACACTGTGAGAATAAAATTATAATTATTTCAGTTTCCTGAAGCTGTTGAGGAGTGGTTAAAGATAGCTGAAGAGTTCGAGAGTCGCTGGAATTTCCCTCATTGCGTTGGCAGTTTGGACGGAAAACATATTATAATTCAAGCACCGAATAATACTGGAAGTCACTACTACAATTACAAAGGAGCTCATAGCATTGTTTTGATGGCGGTTGTCGATGCAAACTACAAATTTGTATATATTGATGTTGGATGTAACGGACGAATTTCTGACGGTGGCGTATTTTCGAATTGTTCACTATATAATGGATTAACACAAAATACTATCCGTTTGCCTGACCCAAGACCTCTTCCTGGCAGAGAAATGTTAGTTCCTTACTGTTTTGTAGCTGACGATGCCTTTGCCATAAAAACCTATATTTTAAAACCTTATCCCTTTCGTGATCAACCAGCGCCAAATCGTATTTTTAATTACCGTTTATCTAGAGCACGTAGGATAGTAGAAAATGCTTTTGGAATCATAGCAAACAAATTTCGAGTTCTTAGAAAACCTATGCTTCTTAATCCCGAGCGAGCAAGAGACGTAGTAATGGCAATCTGGTGTTCTTCATAATTTTTTGTTGTCGGAAAACAATTCTAACTATTTAAACAAAGGTCTGATCGATGTAGAAGATCAAGAAACTCACGAAATAATACAAGGCAATTGGCGTATCGAAACTCAGTGTGAGAATTCATTTTTTTCATTAGAAACAGGAACAAGGCACAACTATAGCGTTTCACAAAAGGATGTGAGAGATGAATTCAAAAATTACTTTATGACTACTAGAGGTGAAGTCTTATGGCAATACAAACATATTGCAATTTGAATATAGAAGTTTGAAGTTATTCAATAAATTGTTTACCAAATTTGACTGTGTGGAAGAACCAGATAAAAACGGAATTAAAAATTTTAATCCGTTGAAATAAGGCCATTTACTAAAGTACATCTCGTCAGTCCCACTTCCACTTTTGGTTTGTTTAATTTTTTTTAATTCTTGCGACACCTAAAACCACCATAAAAAAGTTGTACTATTCGACTATACGACTGTTATTAAAATATTTCTTTGTAAGAACATAAAGCATTGCCATGCTATAATCAATTAGTGCGATATCATTATTTAGTTTGCGAAATACCTTAATGTTAAATTTTTGTATGTAAATATTTAATAATTTTTTTTTTTTTTAATGTACTTAATTCGCGACATAAAAATGCAATTTAATTTCAGTATTGTAAAACGTGTAAACTATGTAAAACCTACTAAAATGTAGTAAATAATTATTGACTATAAGTATGTAATTGGAGAATGTATATAAAAATATTCTTACCTGATTTCTTAAATTGTGAATTTTTCTTTGCACTTCATTTGCAGAACATGCAAATTTTTCACCGAGATCTTTCAAGATTAAATGTTTTTTATTTCTGTCACGATAGTCATGAAGTTTCGTATTCCACAATATTTCATGACTTCGTATTGTTGAATAAGTTCTTTAGTGTCGTCAGAAGACCAAATTTTTGCCATCTCGGTTTTTATGACTGATCTATACAATCGGATTGTCGACTGCCTTTGTCCATAGGACTCAGTATAGCGCTCCAAAAATGGACGGCCGCCACTTTATTCGGCAATTTGCCGCCGAGCAAATTGTATTCAAATACAATTCATACAGCAAACGTAAAACGGGAATGCGTAGAGCACCACCACGCATGACGCATGCGCGAATTTCGAGCGTGTAAAAATGGCGGCCTAATTGGGTACGTCGCCAGAACTGCGTTCCAAAACTCACCCTGGTCAACCAAAATGCTATAGTGTACGTGAACTATAGATCCCATTTACCTAGAGTGAACCCTGGCCTATCAGCAATCCAGTTACATAGATCAGTGGTTTTTACCCTTGGTTTTCATGCCGCGCGTTAAATTGCGCGTCAAACGCGCGCGTTTGAAAAAAGCACGCATTTGATTGGTGTAATCTATGGAGACGCATGTTTGACGCGCGGAAACGCGTGGAAACCAAGGGTTGCTCTCAACACGCAGCTCTCAAAATACGAACAGCGTTCGAGTTTGGCGAGCTGATCTCCGAGAGTAAAATAACGTCGTGTCAATTTGCGAGTAGGTCTTGACAAGTTCGCTCGCCGAGAGCTGCGATTAACTCTCCGTTAGCACAGTATATACAGTAGCGCAACTCTCCCGATTTCAGCGTGGATGAAAATGAACTGCACATGCGCGTGCGAAGTATGTAACCAATCAGAGCACCGATAATCTGTCTCACTTCCTCTCACTGTTATAAGTCTCTCTCTCTCTTTCTAATTTATCGTTGCGTGTCAGACGCGCGCGTTTTAATTGGGATAATGTATGGAGACGCATGTTTGACGTGCGTTATGACGCGCAGAAACGCATGCATAAACAACAAGGGTTACATTTGAGATAGAAATAAAACATAATGTACAACCAGACGCGCGCTATATATTTATTTATTGGCACTATATATTTTTTAATTATATACATATATATATATATATAGGTTAGGTATATACAAAATACAGATAAATTTTAATAATTTGTATAGCAATTGTACAAATGTGCCATATTACTATCTTCGTGTTATACACAAGTTGTATAACACAAATTAATAAATTATTTATGCTATCAATATTTAAACGATCACAAAATAT
>NW_027270012.1:0-5011 GCF_030848805.1 Temnothorax longispinosus | reverse complement strand
CGCGCAAACGGCTCCACTGTGCGCCGCGGCCGCAGCATATCCCCTCTTAACTGGATAGTTCGGACACGAACCATTAGCACTGACGCCAACCATGTTGCGGTTACCGAGCGAAACGACGTAGTTGAGTTTGCACTTTCTCAGGCGGCGCGTCGGAAAATGCGACACAGAAAAATTGACGAAAAATGCCGGGATGGCCTCTCTCAGGTTTCTCTCTGGTTAAGGTGATCCTAAAGCCGTGATCCTAGCCGGTTTTTTTCGGTTTTTTTCTTAGCACTAATCTTTTAATTGGCTTTATGGAAATGCAAAATTCTTGTCTAGAATTAAAGTACGCATCAAAATCTAGGTCATGGTGGTCGAATTTATATCGAAAACGAAAAAAAATTAATATTTTTTGTTATACGTGACGACCACCACATATAAATTCGACCACCATGACCTAGATTTTGATGCGTACTTTAATTCTAGACAAGAATTTTGCATTTTTATAAAGCCAATTAAAAGATTAGTGCTAAGAAAAAAACTGAAAAAAACCGGCTAGGATCACGGCTTTAGGATCACCTTAAGGGGATCCTGCAGTGACTGGCGAACTTCCTCGATGTCGATAATGTCAACCTTTCTAATTTTGTTTTCCCTATATCTGTCTTTGTCTAACGAAATGACATCTGTCCTTTTTTCGATTGCTCGCCATCTCTCGCAAGATCCGGCAACTACTGTTGCTGCTCTTCTTGTCATTTGCATCCGTATTTGCATTACTAAAATAATTTTTCGATGGATCTTTTTTTGTACGCATTGAATCTTACTTCTACTTGCACGATATTATTCCTACATGTTTTCCCAAGGGCAGATGATAAAAATTATGTATGTATAAACTGCAGAATTTTTGTTTTAAGCAAATATTGTCGTCAGGTGACAGCTGCGTATGTGCCCAAATAAGTAACATTTTTAATTTTTTGGCGTTTTTGATATAAAATCGCGTTTTCTGCCCTAGATTTTTGTGCGTACTTTAATTCTAGACCAAAAACTTGCAATTCTGTAAAGCAAACGATAATGTCGGTAAATCATACGGCTGCAGGATCCCCTTAAGGGATGATCGAGGAAGTTCGCCAGTCACTGCAGGATCTCCTTAACTGAAATGCTATAGTGTATGTACGTGACGTAAACTATAGATTTTAGTTACCCAGAGTAGTGAATTTTGGAACGCAACCCAGTGTTGCTACGTATGTACATCTCGTCACTATTTAATATCTCGCGTCGCGGGGCAGGGCGACATTTTTTTTTTTCTGCAGATTCTTTCGGTTCGTGTAAAAACGCATCGATTGAGCATAATTTCATCGATAATGTCGTTGATAATTACCCAATAATGTGGAAATTCGAAACGATTCGGACGTACTTAAGTCAACTACCGAACGCGACTTTACAAAAATTCTGTCTCGTGTCTTCATCATAGATATCGTATATCTATGACCGTGTCAAATCGGCGGGAAGGGGTCGCATGCGGGATGAGTTTCGCACATTCGTACAGGGCACTACCCAGGGACTACGGGATTACAGTGATCATACGGGATCAGCACAAGAAGGAGCACGAGCCTGTTGTCGTCAAGCGCGGCGCGAAATTGAGACGGTTGTTTTCGGGGGGGCGCGCGGATCTGCGAACGCGCGGATACACCTGTTGTAATGGGCGACGCCGACCAACAGTGGTGGTAACCTCGTTGATGAGTTTGAAGAATCAATTTCAGGTAGATTCACTATTTACATCTCTTCCGGTATCGTCGTTTGATTGATGTATCGCGCGTTATTCATGTCCGCGTAATTGAGGAGCTCGGTGGCATTTCCTCGCAAACGTGGTATATCTGGGATGTAAAACTCAAGAATTGTCGAAAAATGATGCTCCATCATTGCTCTATGTGACGTGCATTCACTATTAGCAATTCGCAGCGATTGTTCAAATGTAAATGGTATTTTTTTTACCTGAAATAGATGTGGCTTATGTAATTGGAAAGTGAAAGTGATTGCTGGCAAGTGTTGATTGTGAAAGTGGTTTGAAAAAGATAGAATTATTAGAACTCTTTAACTCTAAAATACAGCAAAAAACGAAAAGTATTAGAAAAATAATTCTGTTAATAAAATATTTATAGAGGTAAAAGTCTCAGTCTTTAAATGGAATATATAGATTACATAATGGAATATATATTTTTTTAATTTTTATAATTTTCTTAACAAGAGAACCTGTTATATACTTGAAAGATTTCTTAAGAGAAACATTCATATAAGTTAAAAATATAACGAAGTAATTAATATATTTTTCTAGGTCTTGGGTGTTGTCTGATTCTAAATTTAAAAAGCTTCTGAACTATTCTAGAATGTGAGCATAGTTTATTGAATATTACTTATTGCTTTCCAGCAATGTTTGAGTATATTGACAAAGGACGAGGGATTGGGCAACAGTGGAACTGGCGCATCTGGTGGTTTGATAGTGGGATAAGACGAAGGTCGCGCGGAAGATGGAACAGGCTACCATGAGATCATAGACCTGGCTAGTCAGATGGAGGCTTTCTTCTTGCAAAGAGATTCCTCCTGTCTGCGCTAAACCCGAGCTGTGTGTCAAGGAGAGATTCCAGATCTGAGATCATAGCAGCTGGCCGCGCAAGGAGGACCTGATAAGAAGGCATAACGAGAAGATCGCTGTCTGGCAGATATGTTGTCGGATCTGCAGGGATGGGCGCAGTCGCCCGCTCAAGGCCCAGCACCCAGTGGTAATATTAAGTAATATTAATATTAAGACTAACGATAGTTACCTAATTCAATGAGATGCTCAAAACTTTAGTATTAATGTTGATAGGGTTTACCCAAACGGAATCAAGCGGGCAGAATCCGCAAACTGCGAGTGTAGCAGCTAACGCTTCGATGCAGCAACAGCAGCAACATACTGCAGCATCAGCAGCAATTGCAACAGCAACTGCAGTCAACTGCAGCAGCAGCAGGCAGCATCCACAATTGCAGCCAACAATTGCAGCAGCAAATGCAACATCCGTTGCAATCACAGGTATTTAAGTGACGCTGTTACGATCAAAGTTAAAATTTTCCTATTATTCAAGTAGATTTTGTTGTTAAATTTGATATTAAACGTACATTTTATTTACTAATTAAAAGGAAGAAGAAACAAGTGTGAGAAGAAACGACTGATAGAGTACGATTGAACTGAGCGATAGTGACGTGGAGCTATTAGAGGAAACGGATTCGTTTATACCTTTTAGCGATTTTCCGTCATTAAGCGATTTTTATTTCGTGTAGTTATTTTAAATCGTAAATTGATCAAATTGTTCATATAATTCATTAATTATTTTTTTTTAATGAGATTTTAATGTTAAATCTATTCTTGTACAACGGTAATCATATTTATATCGCGAAACTCGCTTTTTTATAATATATATCGTTAATTATACTTATTAATTACGTGTAATATATGCATATACTAAATGTAATATATTATAATGTATATTTGTGTACATATATATGTACAGGAGGATATTGCAATATATTATTGTATATATTACTGAGAATATATAGAAATATTATATACATTATTGAAAAATAATACAAGTATACAATCTTATAATGATACATCGCAATATCCTTCTGTTATTCGTTGCATTTGAAATGTATGATTGCTTTACATGTGTGAGTATATGTCTGTACGAGAGAAAACGCATGTGTTTGGAGAATCACATTTATGAAAATCATATTATTAAGTAAACACAACACTCTCTGTCCTCCCTCTCTTGATGACGGAAATACTCACTTCAAAATGTTATAGAATATCGCATAAATTTTTCATACGGATCATCGAGAAAATAATCGGGGTCTCCCCACATACGCACGATCGATTATAATATTGCGTGTGATAGTGCCTGATACAATTCCTATACACAAACGTAAAAATGTATTGTACAAAAGAGAATAGATTAAATTTTTTTTATAATTTACATACAAGATAGGATTAATATCAACAATATAAATTTTTTCATCGTCTGAGAAAAGTATCGAAGAATTAACGATATGTACAAACAGTTATTGTAAGACGATTGCCAAAACAATGAATACACTATACAATATTTGTACAATAATAGGTACAAAAGACTTATAAAAAAAAAAGAAAGTATGAAAAATGTAATAAATCTGATAATGGCAATAATAAAACTTAGGAGTATTTATAAATATATATCTATACTTTAGATTAATAGGAAGGACCTAGTGACCACTTTGACATTATTTCATAAAAAAGATCACATTTTTATAACCGAACGATGAACATACAGTCATGGTTTTTTTATTTCATTTTTTAAATACTTCTTCTCACGAGTGACATTTTTTCGCGTCATTCTCTGTATGCATAAATAATTTGCATGTAGAGATTGCATGCACATCAAGAAACGTTACAAAACTGCATTTCAATTACAAAAATCTTTAGTAAACCATTGTCATTTGTAACATTAGAATACCGTCGAGTTCCTTCTATAGTGTGTTCCGCGGATAAAGATACATTTCTTTACTCATCTCTATGATAATAATGATATATAGAACATTTAAATCTTAAGTTCATAAATAACTCATAAAAGAAGCATTATACCCACATTGCAATTTGGATAGTGTCTGGATCTGTTTCACTTACATTGTCCCGACTCGCAAATAGATGTCATGACATAATAAATATCTTTGTTCATTGCAAAAAAGAAGAAAGAAAAATAACATTGTACTTTTTTTTTTATTTCCCTCGCCTATATATTATTATTCCCGACAAATCCGATTCTGGCTGTTCGCCCGCGCGTGTCTATCTTTCTGAACAGTATGCATGCATGTGGAACATATTTTTGGATAGCTGTTTCGCGAACAGCTTTGCACATTTCTCTTTTTTATAATATCATATCAGAGACAAAACATAGATATCGAGTAGAAATTTATCGTTTTTGTTGTATTATTTTTGTTCTTTTCTCACTACACTCATGCATTCCCC
>NW_027270011.1:0-5015 GCF_030848805.1 Temnothorax longispinosus | reverse complement strand
GATATTTGTTATGGTCAAAACCTGAAACGCGGGTAATCCTAGGATTGACTAATTCTGCCGAACGCCGAACGGCCAAGCGTCTTGGTCAAAGTTTTGTAGTAATTTGCTGATATGTGTGTATAGACAGTACACAAATAGGCGGAAAAAAGCCTCCGCCTGCGGCGGAGCCCCTTCTTCGCATAAAAAAAAACTAATCTAACTCCCAGTCTATTTCTAGACGCTTAAACGCTTAGACGCTTAGACATTCCACAGGATTGACCAGTTAATCCTAGGAATATCGTTTCGGGCTTTGACCATAACGTGTACAAGATAAGACAAGCTTCCCCTTACAACCGTCAGTCTTCGAAGCAACATCAAGTCAAACAGACATTTGATCTAAAAAATTAGGAAATTTAGTGGTATTTATTTCTTAATCTCTATATTAACTTCACATATTATAAAAGTAGGAGTTATTTTGAGAGATCTACCCCGGGAGCTCCGAGGGGGGAGCGGGGCGGGGGGGGTACCGCGGGCAAGGGGGAGCGGGGCGGGGGTGTACCGCGGGCGAGGAGGGAGCGGAGAGAGGGAGTCCGCGGGGAGGGGGGTGGGGGACTCGAGGGCGGGGGTGTCCGCGGGGAGGGGGTGGGACTCGAGGGCGCGGGTGGTCCGCGGGAGGGGGGGGGGTGGTTGGCGAGCATGTCGGGACATGTTTATTAAATGTTAATAAACGTATCGTTGACAAGGGTACCGTCGAGGGGGGGGTGTCCGCGTTCTACGCCGAGGGTGGTCCGGGGGGTCGTCACTTTATCGGCGCGGGGTATTACAAAGGCGATGGGCGCCGTTCGGCTGCTGGAATTTTATCGGCGGCGCGCCGCGGGAGGATGGGGGTCCGCGTCCAACGGCCACGTCGGTCCGCGTGACGTCACACGGCTCGCCCGCGTTTCGTTCGCGTTGTCTTCCCCTCAGCGCGGTCTCTCTCTCTCTCGCTCCCACGTTATTAATTTTTAGGTAAAAGAAACAAAAAAGAAACAAAAAAGAAAATACCTCAATTTCGACGAGGGGGGGCCCCACGGCCGCGACCCGCCGGCATCTGTCTCAACGCGAGGGAGTCGGCGTAAATTTGTGCCCGCCCGCGTCCGATGGCTGGGAGGCCGAGAGCGTTCCGCAGCGCTAGCCCGCGTGAAACACCGGGTGGCGTGCCCACCTAAACTGTTGGGAGCCGGGGCGCGGGTTGTGCCCGCCCGCGTCCGATGGCCGGGAGGTTGAGAGCGTTCCGCAGCGCTTGCCCGCGTGAAACACCGGGTGGCGTGCCCACCTGAGCTGTTGGGAGCCGGGGCGCGGGTGGCTGACGCGGGGGAGCAGCGGACCTTGCCTCCTGAATCTCACTATCACTATCAGATTCAAAGTTATCAATGTCAAAGTCAGAATCAAAAAATTCCGCGATATTAATGTTTAGTACTGGCCGCCCGCGGGGGATAAGCCCGCGTCCGCCACCGATCGTCCGTGGGATACGCGGGAGACGCGGGAGACGCGGGAGAGCAGCGACAAAGTCGTTGAAATTAAAATCATCAAAGTTGTTAAAATTAAAATTATCAAAGTCGTTAAAATTAAAATTAAAATCATTTAAATCTTCGGCACTTCCCACAATTTCACTTAATTTTACGTATTTAGCCTGATACGGGGGAAGGTTTGGAGGCATCACAAACAAGAAAGTAAAAAACAATCACAAAGGCGTCACTAATCCTCGAAAAAAATATTTTCGGGCGAAACACGTTCAAGCAGGCTCACGGCTACGATGAGACTGAAGTCGCCAGAGAAAAATATAATGGCGGTCGTGTAAACTGATAGTCGCTTCCAGCGAAGTCTCACGCTACAAAGGCGAGCGCTTCATAGTTTACGATATACGAATAGGCGAGCGTCGCCGGAGCATCGCTTCATAGGTTACGATATACGATACCTTAAATTTCAAGTGGCCTGAGTGGTTCGAGTCGAACGTCGCATATACGACTCGAATGGAAATGCATGTGAAGAAATTAAGTCGTGATTTATATTTAAAAAAATACATTTTTTATTCTTCTTTTACATATTTTTTGTTTTTACATACTACGGTAGCGCACTAAAAACAATTCTACTCGATAGATGGAGCATCGCGTCGATGCACAGATTTGCGACTGTAAACAAAATAGCGAGTTAGACACTTGTCTCTGCAATGATCTCACCCTTCTAGAACATGCAAGCCGCCATTCGGTTACAGCGTTTCGCACACTACAAAAGCGAGCGCCGATAGTCCGACGACGGTTTAAAGATAAAATAGCCGAGGCAAACAATTGATAAAATTTGTCACCGATGACGATTCAACCGTTGCAGAGTCTTCTTCATGTTTTTTCTAGAAAGAGCCGCTGCAGATTACGATTTAACCGTCGCGGCGGTATTCGGTTATGGCGCGGCATATTACAAAAAGCGAGCGCCGATGTCCGGCTGCTGGAATGTATAAACAAAATATGTCTAACGATAATTATACAAACGCATAACATCCATTGTCGCCAGGATGATTATGGATCCACATCTTGCGGATCACAGTCTTCGGCTAGCTTTCGCGACGCGAACGTTCATATTTGCGGGTAAAGTTTTTTTGTGTCAAGTATTCAATACGGAAGAATATTTTTCACGATAAAGGAGATGGCAATAATTCAGATATGGATCGCGAGTTAACGGACGACAGCGACTATTTTTAAATATGATATTTTATTGACTTTCTGTCTTTCCGTTTTTTAAGAAAAAAGGATATTCGCACATTATAAGAGAGAGAGATAGAGAGAAGGGAAGAGAGAAGGAAAAAGAGAAAAGGGGAGAGAGAGAGCGAGAGAAAGAGAGAGAGAGAGAGAGTTCTTTTTTATCCTTATTGACTTCCGTTTCTCATTAAAAAAAGGATATTTGCACATTATAAAAATGATGATATTTTATTGATTTTCTGTTTTTCCGTTTTTTAAGAAAAAAAGATATTCGCACATTATAAGAGAGAGAGATAGAGAGAAGGAGAGAGAGAAAAGGGAGAGAGAGAGAGAGCGAGAGGGAGAGAGAGAGAGAGAGTTCTTTTTTATCTTATTGACTTTCTGTCTTTCCGTTTTTTAAGAAAAAGAAGGATATTCGCACATTATAAGAGAGAAAGAGAGAGAAAAAAGGGAAGAGAGAGAGAAAGAAAGAGAGAAAAAGAGAGACAAAGAAAAAAAGGTATCTTAAATATTTTCTTTTTATTTCATTACATCATATCATACTATAATATAAAACCCGACTGTTTGTCTGTCCGTCCGTATATGATATTTTATTAACTTCCGTTTCTCATTAAAAAGAAGAATATTTGCATACTATAAGAAAGAAATAAAGAGAATAGAATTAGAAACATTGTTAATAAAAAAGAGGTTACAGATTTTTTTTTAAATGTATGTTTTTAGATTTATTTCATTCTTATAAGAAAGAAAGAGAGAGAGAGAGTTCTTTTTTATTTCATGATATCTTATAATGTGCAAATATCCTTCTTTTTAATGAGAAATTTCTTTTATGAGAAATATACATACCTTTTTTCTTCAAAGGTTTCAGATTTTTTTTTATTAACATTGTTAATAAAAAAGAGGTTACAGATTTTTTTTTAAATGTATGTTTTTAGATTTATTTCATTCTTATAAGAAAGAGAGAGAGAGAGAGAGAGAGAGAGAGAGAGAGAGAGAAGAGAGATACTCTTTGTTTTATTTCTTTTTTATTTCATGAATATGATATTTTATTGACTTCCTGTCTTTCCGTTTTTTAAGAAAAAAGAATATTCGCACATTATAAGAGAGAGAGAAGGGAAGAGAGAAGGAAAGAGAAAAAAGGGGAGAGAGAGAGCGAGAGAGAGAGTTTTTTTTATCTTATTGATTTTCTGTCTTTTCGTTTTTTAAGAAAAAGAAGGATATTTGCACATTATAAGAGAGAAAGAGAGAGAAAAAATCTTTTTCATATTGAAAATTTATAAATAAGTTATCTAAATAAACACACACTCTCTCTCTCTCTCTCTCTCTCTCTCGTTCTTATAAGAATGAAATAAATCTAAAAACATACATTTAAAAAAAAATCTGTAACCTCTTTTTTATTAACAATGTTTCTAATTCTATTCTCTTTATTTCTTTCTTATAGTATGCAAATATCCTTCTTTTTAATGAGAAACGGAAGTTAATAAAATATCATATACGAACGGACAGACAAACAGTCGGGTTTTATATTTAGTATGATGTAATGAAATTAAAAGAAAATATTTAAGAAATTTAAGAAAATATTTTATAAATTTTATATTGCAATATAGATTTGTTCCTGTTTTCTTGATTTGAGATGGTAATTTACGGAATAATGGTATAACTAAGGCAAGTGAGGTAAGGACTTGAGATGGTAATTTACGGAATAATGGTATATATAACTAAGGTAAGTGAGTTTCTAACATAGAGTGAGTTTATTCACGAAAGAAGACAATTTTATTTTTTATTAATCATACTATAATATAGAACGTAAGTTCATAGCAAGTAATTTGCTTTCATTTTTGGAATTTCTTAAAATTTGGGAATTTTTTTGAAAAACTAATTTAATAAATGAAAAATTAGGATTTTAAATTAAGTGATAAAATAAATACATTCAAAATATTATTTAAAAAAAAGATAGATGTTGGGAAGTGATTAAAATATATCGTGTGTTTTATTTACCGAGTTGTCGGAAATCAATAAATTGATCCGGATAAATGTACAGACATCCGGATGTGTACATTTAAAAAAAACATATGTAAGAAGGAATTGTAAAATTATTATAAGACCAAAATATAATTAATTAAGACGGAGAAACTTAATTATTAAAATATACATTGCGTAATTTGGTGGATTTGAGAAAAATGCCAAGAAAGAGAAGAAAAGGAAATTTGTCTAGAGTGAGTTCGGAGGGCATGCGTAACGACAACAGCGAGAAAGTGAGAGTACGGAAGAAAGGAGGGAGAGATTAGAAAATGATGTAGAGAGACA
>NW_027270010.1:0-5002 GCF_030848805.1 Temnothorax longispinosus | reverse complement strand
CGCGCTTACGACGATGATTTGGCCCACTAAGTAAATTTAAATAAAAATCAATTAAGTTCTCTGGAATGTCACACTCTCCTTTGATTAAATCTGCAGAGTTGAGCTGATCTGGCAATTTGTTTTGTTTGACATTCTGTATTTCCTGTCTTAAAATTAATGCTGCATGCAATAAAACTTCCTTTTTTTCGATGCGATGAAATTGTTGTTCTACGACAACGCCTTTGTAAGGTTTCACAAGTTTTTTATTATTGTGCGACACGATGGTTATTTTTTTGAAAATGTAGCTAGAAGACGATTTTCTAGATGATACGGCTTCGTCGTATATGCATCTGTGTTTGCCTTGTGTCCTTCCAAATAATCTATAAATATGTGTTCAGAATACGACAGGAAAAACGACTGATTTTTGGCGATGATATTTTCTGACACAAATTTACATACTTCTTCATATGCTTGAGAATGAACATCACGAGCTGTATGCCACTCTGTCCTTGGCTTCTCTTTACTTTTCTTCGATACCGCTGTATTTTCGTATTTTTTTCGGCATATCGTATGATAAAATATTAATTTGTCTTCTAACGCCAAGTTATGCAATTTTTGAACAAACTGTATATCGTTCAAGTCCATTGCAATTTGCTGTATAGTTGATAATGCTTTTTCCTTCTCTAATAGATGTAATTGTTGCTCCCGGCCTTGATGTTTTTTCCTATTTTTATCACAAAATAAACAAATAGGATTATGTGATGCCTCTTGAACAATGCCAGATACGTCAAAATTGTCAACTACAGCCACATCGTCTGGATCAGTGGCATCCTCGCCCCCAGCGACATCGTCGCCTGCGTCGACATTTTCGCGTTCAGCTTTCTCGTTTTCAGCATCAACCTCGCCTTCTCCTTCAACTGCAGCCTCACCTCTACCGCCATCCACGCCTTCAATAACACCCTCGTTTCCAGCGGCATGCTCGCCTTCCACAGCACTGTCGTGAATAAAAAATAATTTTATAATAAATCATGCATGCATAATATAGAAAAGAGTAATGTACTAGAGATAATGTACTAATGTATTAATGTAAACAAAAATTTTTACAGAATGTAAGATCAAAATTAATTTTATAATCTTTAAGGAAAAATATTTATTTACACTTATTTATCTTATAATAGAAGCACTTACTCTGTACTTGAAGATGAGGATGCCTGCTTTTTCGGATCATATCCTCTCTGTTTGGGCGGTAATGCTGTAAAACGGTTGCGGCACTGACTGTGATAAACTTGAAAACTGTTCGGCTTTTCCGGCAACACAACGTTCGAGAAAGCCAAATCAGCGTGTTTCCGAATTTTTAATATGGCTATACATTTCTTTAACTTGTCCGCATCAAAAAGATTTAATTTTCCGCTTTTTTTTGGAGCAAAATACGCAAAACGGATGTACGTTAGACATTGTCGCGGCGCAGCTCCGATTGGTACAAGTTCAACGGTCGCACTAGATAGCTTGGCGTCACTCTGGCAAATTCGGAGCATAGAGACGCCAAATTTGCTAGTGTAAATATTTACTAAAACTCTTTAAATTCAAGAACTTGTGAGATAGTATAATAACGTCTGCATGGACGCTCTGTGTTTAATGAGAAAAGTATAAATATCTGATACCGCAAGAGCTGAAATTTGGTAATACAATAGTTAACTGAACAAGTTAAACGAAAAAAAATATCCAGCTTTATATTTAGTGAGGGAAAAGTGTCCAGCTGATGCAGTCAAAGATACAACGCGCCCGAGCGCATACCGATGCACAGCGTCATTCACTGCATCAGCTGGGCACTTTTCCCCCATTAAATATAAAGCTGGATGTTTTTTTCGTTTAAATTATTAACTTAACTATTAGTTTACAAAATTTCAGCTTTTGCGGTATCAGTTTACTCAGCGCATATTTTTCACTTCTTTACGTGAAAAGCTGGGGCATAATCCCCCACTCTACATTCAGCTGGATACGTTTTTTCATTTCTTTATAACATAATCAACATGTTAACAAAGTTTCAGCTTTTGCGGTATTAGTTTTTTTTTATTATTATTTTACGTGTGTGGGAGGCTGCCGCAGCTACACCCCCCGGAACTGCGCAAGCTGGAGGTCCATTCACTTACTAGTGATACCAAATAGAGCTTAGGAAAAATTTTCAGCTTTTGTGAAATGACTAACTCTAAACGGTCGCTGGCTCCCGGACTATTAAGTTTTACTTCCTTTTTTTTTAGTTTTACTTTTACTTCTTGTAGTTCTAACATGTTATATGATATTTTTTGCATTGAGTTTCCTATAATTTTAAAGTAAATATTCTATGAAAAAATTTATTATTAAGATGTATCAGGGCCAATTACACCAACGTTGATTAACTGTAACCTTCGGTTAAACTCACTCTTTATCTTTTTCTAACTGTTCCCTTATGCCGATTTCTACCAATGTAGAATAACTTTAATCTCGGTTTAACTTACTTTCTATCTTTTTCTAACTTTTAGAACTAGGAAAAGATGACAGGTAGGTTAAACCAAGATTAAAATTAACCTGCGTTGATAGAAATGGATATTAGAAATAGACGCGAAGAGTAAGTTTAACCGAAGGTTACAGTTAACCGACGTTGATAAAACTGGTCCTTAGATGTATTAGTAATTTTGCATATATTAATATGTAAGATTATTTTTATTACATAAGTTACCTCCTGTTGTATTCTTTATTTTTGTATTAACTTTTCTTCGTTTCTCTATATTATTATGTGGTGGTATATTTTCAGCATTTTCTATATTTCCATTATCTTCCTCAGTTATCATGTGCACGTCTTGTTCTATTGTTTCAGTATTTTCCGCATCTTGTATTGTTTGTTCTAAAATAGGATTTTCTTCCATGTTAATTCCACCTTCTGGAATGTTTTCCATACCAGCTGCCTCTGGTGTCAACAATTCCAAAACTTCCTCTTCAAAGTTTGAAAAAGCTATTTTTAAAGGCGGACCACCACCAGTCCCTTGCACATGACTGCGTCTTTTTGCTTCTTTTTTCAATATATAACTCTTTATGTCTTTCCATGTCTATATTAACAAAATTTTTTTATAGTTAATAATAAATAAATGTATTATTTAAGACAATTTTTGGCAATTATTTGGTACATATATTAAAGTTGCCATCAGTAGTTGCTATTGGTATTGGTGCAATTTGGTACACTTTGGTTGCTTATACTAGAAGCACGTTAAAAATCACCTTTAATATTATAAAACTAAATAATAAAAAAAAATTATATAACCTTTGCCCATTCTTTACCACTTTTTTGAGGACCTTCGAGAATTGTATTGATGCCTTGTGCAATTTCATCCCACAATTTAGCCTAAAAATATTTTGTAAAAAATAATTATTTATTTAACATTTTCAATAATACATGTAATAATACTTTTAATTTACCAAATGTAATCGACTCTCGGTTTTTCTGTCTATTCTTCCCGTCACTAATTCGGGATTGCGTTTTAAATAATTTAACAACATTTCCTTTTGTTTCATAGTCACATTCATGTTTTATATTTTTGTCTGTCAAGTTATAGGTTATATTATTTTGCGGTTTGTCGTATATGCAGTGCTGTACTGATTTCACTTTCCACGCATCCAAGCTACATTACATGATCGCTATACGTGAAAAGTTTCACGAGAAATCTGGATGAGTGAAAAATGAAAAGTGAAAAGTGAAAAATGAAAAGTGAAAAGTTTCACGTGAAAATACATGATCGATGAGTCTTCTCTGGTCGTCCGTCGGCGAGATACGTTTTGCTAAGATACGCGATAGCCACCCCGAGTCGGGTATTTCGATTTTGCTTGGGATCGAGGATCGTCGGTAGAAGGTGACGGCGAGGAGCCCAGGAGGAGGCGTATCACCGGTGAGGTTGCCCGTAAATCGCGAAATGTAAAGCCACGACACCGCCCTCCGGTGCACGCTCTCGCTCGGGATAACGCATGTTAAGATCGAGTGTAATTTCGCGATCGATAACGAGAGCGAAGGGCCTCGGGATGGTATCGTGGCCGCGGAACCGTGGTACAAACGTTAGGGCGAATCCCTGGAGATCGTGATAGGCGTTAATGAGTTCGATATCGCGAGTATATTGCGTCGTCCTCGCGACCTTGATGTACGGCAGCATGCGGGCCGGTACTTCGTAAATTGTGTTACCGTTTCTTCGCGTCGGAAAATTCTTGTGTTTTCGCGTCGGGTGTTAGCGTATCGATTGTGTTCGGATCTCGTTATTACGGGTTGCTAATTGTGTCAAACTCCCATTGGTGTCGATGGAGTAGTTACGTTAGGTTTGCTCTCGCGTTGAGAAACTTTCGTTCACAAGCCTCTTGCGTTCGGTATTACTTGCGTTACGCCCCATGGCGTCCCGCCCTGCTCGCGATGACCTCGAATTTTGCGTTAGAGATAGTCTTCCTTGTATTGTCACGAATCTCGGCGCCTCCGTGCTGCGTCCATTTAGAAAATTCTCGTGTAGATTAAGATAGCCTGGCGATGGAATTCTCGTACGGGCGTGGTGTTCACGCGCATCGAGCGTGGTGCACCACCATTTCGCGACATTTTTCGTTACTTTTCGTATCTCGCGTTAGTATTATTAATATTAAGTGTTTGAGAACTGCGCCTTCCGTGCGCCTACAATAAGCTTTGCTTCGCGTATGTTTAAGGGCCGCGTTAAAGATTGTTCCTGTGGAATAAATCCAGGCATCCCGCCACCGGCTATTCTTGATTTGTTATTGGCTTTATTTTGTGTTTGATCGAAGCCGGATGGATAAACGTTGTTATTTTCTCGACAACCAGTACTCAATAAATGTTATTTTCTTTGTTAGCAGACTGAGTTACAAAATTTACGTGTCACCCCGCCGGATATCGCGCTGCCCTTCATTAACCCCGCCCGTGATTAGGTCAAGCTAGCCGATTCCACGCACCTCCACACACTTCGTTTTGCGTCTCGTTTAGGTTTTCGCGATTTCGTGGACGCGA
>NW_027270009.1:0-5001 GCF_030848805.1 Temnothorax longispinosus | reverse complement strand
ATGTCAGACTCATTTTCCAGTGTCAGTTGCATGCCAGACTCTTCTAAAACATTTCTTTATACAAAAAACAATAAATATATAAAAGCTCAGCACTAATCAAATTCTTCCAACATAAGTGTTTTTTCGACAAGATCAAAGGCGCCGCAACGCCCATTCCAGCGAGACAGCGCAGCCAGACTCTGCATTTCATCAACAACATTATTAAAACAAGAGAAATTACTTTGTTCCAAGACTAATCAAATCGCTGACACTTTTGTGTCGCTATTAGTATGGCTCCCGGACTATTAGTATGGCAAACTTATTTACCTTTAGGTCACAAGATGTATCTGATTAAACTATTACTTTTCTATTGTCATATATTAATTTCCGGTTGAATACGCGTATATCCTACCGGTGCGATGCAAATCTAGTAAATTTTATTATGAGTATTCTACATTTTTCGAGAAAAATTTTCTGTGTGTATGATTTCATAACGATTATACCGATTGGAAACGATTGAAACGGATTCGTACTCAAAGATGTAATTTCACTCGTTTTCTATCGGTTTGAATCAGTCTAAATTATTATGATTTCGTGAACCCCGAAATCACGAAATTATAATGATTTAAACGGATTGACTGACCGATTCAAACTGATAGAATCCGTGAATTCCGGATATATAAACAGGATTATTCACTACTTTATTATAATTCCTTTCTTTTTACTACAAATTTATTACAATGTGCAGTATTTATTTAACCCTTCGAAAACACACCTTTTTTTTCATTCACGGAGAACACTGGGTCAATCTGACCCTACACACACTTTGATCGTCTACCATTTTAAATTGACGAGTGCGATTAGCTTTAAAAAATTCCCAGATGTACTTGGAACATTGTTAAATCAATTGATATAAATAAAAAGTGCCATTGGAATTATTTACATATTTTAAAAAATTCAAAAAAATTCAAAAAAAAAAATTTTTTTTTAATTTTTTAAATTATGTAAATAATTTTAACGGCATTTTTTATTTATATCAATTAATTTAACAATATTCCAAGTACATCTGGGAATTTTTTCAAGCTGATCGCACTTGTCAATTTAAAATAGTGGACGATCAAAGTGTGTGTAGGGTCAAATTGTAAAAAAAAAAAAAAAATGTTTTTTACGAAAAAAATTTAATTTTTTTGTTTAATTTTTGGCTAAAAATTTTTCTGGCAAAAAAAGGGTCAAATTAACCCTGTGTGTTCTCGAAGGGTTAAATAAAAACATTTTACAGTTTTGCAAATATAGAATTCATGACTTTACCAAAAGGAAATCCTGTATATAGTAAGAACTCTATTATGTAAAAATTATGTGTTATATACAATTTTAATGATTAAAGCGGATTTAATCCGAGTCACATAGCTACTTTCACTACCCAATTTAAATGGATTAAGCGCAGATACGATTGAAATCGATTGAGTAGAATTTAGATGAATCCGGAAATATCGCATTAAATCCGATTCCGGTGTTGTATTCAAATTTCACGATTGATGCGGATTCAATACGATTCATGTGGTCATTTTATTTACCCGATTAAAATGGATTAGGATTAATACGATTGAAACCGATTCAGTCGGATTCAGATGAATCCGGAAATATCGCATTAAATCCGATTTCGGTGTTGTATTAAAATTTTACGATTGATGCGGATTCAATACGATTCATGTGGTCACTTTATTCACCTGATTAAAATGGATTGGCATTAATACGATTGAAACCAATTCAGTCGGATTCAGATGAATCCGGAAATATCACATTAAATCCGATTTCGGTGTTGTATTAAAATTTTACGATTGATGCGGATTCAACACGATTCATGTGCTCACTTTATTCACCCGATTAAAATGGATGTGCATTAATACGATTGAAACTGATAACGACGGATTCAGATCAATCCGGAAATGCCGAATTAAAAACGATTCCGATTGATTTGTTATTAGAACCGATTCACTTCCAATCGGGCATCCGATTAACCGGATTGAAAACGCATTCATTCCGATTCAATTTCATCAAATTTAATACGGAACCAATCGGATTTAATCGGTCATTTTCAGCAGGGGGCATACACACGTGGTATGTGCTCTGCTTTAACGAAAATCATTAAACAGTTACATCGTGCAGAATAACCAAGCATCTCGATTCAAGCAGTTAGGTCTCACGCTGGGAGTTTCATTAGTTTAATTATTTATTTATTTATTTATTTATTTATTTATTTAACGGGTGAGATCCCTTTAGTACAATTATATAGTGACAGCTGTTGCCAAATAGTCTAAACAAGCGCTAAGTGCATAAGTAAGCGGTTTAATTAACGAAGACACCGATTTAGCGATCGTTTGAATGAGTCGGTGGTTTTATGGAAGAAGTCTAGTCGGTCGGAAAATTTATTAGCTAGTATGTGGATTTTATTTAAGGGTTTAAATTTTCCGTAAGACGTGCGGTGTGATTCCTCGTGGAACGCTGGGTTACATCTGAGGGTTCTGGTTGGGACATGAAGGTGTACACGCTGCAGCAGATCCGAGCATGAAATATGACCGCTGATCAGTTTGAATAAAAATAATAGGTCAAAAAATGTTCTCCTATCACTCAGCGTTGAGAGATTTATTCTAGCTTGTAAGAGATCATAGTTATGATCACGCGGATCCAACGGGTTATCTGTAAGAAAGCTAATTCTTCGGAGAAAACGATGTTGGATCTTTTCAATACCCCTAGAGTGATCTATTTGATATGGGGCCCATACAATGGCGGCATACTCCAGGCACGGCCTAACCAGAGCGCAGTACAGCATTTTTAGTGTACGAATACTAGAAAAATATTTACATGAACGCATAACAAAGCCCAGTTTTTTATACGCGGTACTCGTAATAGAGTGGATATGTCTATCAAATGACAAATCCGCAGAGAACCATATACCGAGATCACGTATAAAGTCGCACGCAGACAGAGGAGTGTCAAATAAAATGTAGTTATGTTTGTGAACACTTTTCTTTTTGCTGAAGTGGACCACATGGCATTTTGACAGATTAAAGTATAACTTGTTATTGTTACACACCAGGAGCTCAAACGATCTAGGTCCGACTGTAAAAGTAACGCATCCAAAATTCCTCTGATTCGGCGATAGACTTTTAGATCATCCGCGAACAGCAGTAATTTACAATGTTTAAAAACGGATATAATGTCGTTTATGAATAAATAAATAATAGCGGACCTAGGTGAGAACCCTGGGGCACACCAGACGTGGCATTAATGATTCTGGAAAAGAAGTTTTTGAATTTTATAATCTGCGTTCTGTCCGTGATAAAGCTTGATATCCACCTCAGCAAAAGTCCATCAATACCATATGCACGCAATTTTTTTATTAAGAGGTACTGATCCACGCTATCGAAGGCTTTTCTGAAATCGGTATATATCGCATCAACCTGATGACCCTCCTCGATAGCTGAGATCAAGTAATCGTGGTACAGCAATAAGTTCGTCGTTGTGGATCGCCCGGCCACAAATCCATGTTGCTCGTCGATTATTATATTTTTTAGTAGTGATGAGAGCTTGCTTGCAACTAAGTTCTCAAATAATTTCGGTATAATATTTTGTTTACTTATGGGTCGATAGTTCGAGGCTAAGGTTCTATCACCACCTTTATGGATAGGCGTAACAATAGATAGTTTCCACGCATTTGGAAATACACCACTTGATAACGACTTATCGAAAATCAACCAAAGTGCCCGAGACAAAGTGTATATGCAAGATTTAAGAAAGATAGGTGGGATCCCATCCGTACCAGGGCACGAATTATTTTGCAATTTGTCTATACCATTAAAAACCTCACCAATGGTGATGTCGATATTTGATAGTTCTACTCCTTGCTCATACACTACATCCGCAGCCTGTTTGTCAGAGACAGAGTAAACCGATTCAAAAAAATCTGCAAAACAGTTAGCGATGTCCGTGCCGTCCTCAATGACTGAGCCGTTATCAAGAAGGTGTGTTGTCGACGAGTTTGTCGAGAACATTGAATGCATAAAGCTCCAGAAAACTTTTACATTACTTGTAATAGCGCTTTCCGATTTCATTACGTAATTTTTTAGACATTTTGAGGATAATGATCCACATTGAGCCCTCAACTGAGAAAAAGTTAAATAGTCTATGAAATCATTAGTATTTTTAAAACGATAATGTGCTGCTTTTTTAGCTTTCGTGAGATTTATCAATTCCCTTGTAAACCATGTTGGATAACGGGATTTGCGTACCGGGTAGAGTGGAACATAGGTCGAGATTACATGATTAAAATGATTATACAAAAATTCAACGGAGCTGTCTATATCGAGGGGCGCTAACTCGACGTCCCACTTGATGCTATTAAAATAATCATTTATAGCAGTATAATTTGCTTGCTTGAAATTTAGCCTCCACTCAAGAGACTGTGGGCGGGGTACAGAAATCAATAATGGTAACAATAATTCTAAGGCGGGGTGATATTGGTCTTGAGAACACAAAAACTCGCATGCCGGCCGCACGACGACACTTCGCAGGGTAGAGAACACTAAATCAAGCATCGTATGAGTCGCGTTCCTTACATTATTATATTGATAAAAATTAGATTCAGTGAAGAAGTGCATGACTGTGTTCGCTTGTTCTGTTAAATGGCCATGGTGTTCCATATACAGGTAATTATTACTATTGTGCCAGGCAGTGCGAGGCAGATTATAATCGCCTACTATCAAAAATTCGGCATTGGGTAGTGCGACTAACAGCTCCTCGATCGAAGAACAGTGCGACTCGTAGATGGATGAGTCAGAGTTCGGGGGCAGGTAAACTGTGCCGATCACCAAATGCCTGTGGTTTAACCGAAGATCAACAAAGAGTTGTTCAATGTGCGATACTGTAATCTTTAGAGGTCGGCAAAATAAATGGTCGCGGACAGCAATAAGAACGCCACCGCCTCGTTGGCAGTTACTATTATCATAACATCTATCCACGCGG
>NW_027270008.1:0-4996 GCF_030848805.1 Temnothorax longispinosus | reverse complement strand
CACTCTGAGAACCCTCAGTCGAGAACCAGAACTCTGGACCTCGTTGTACGTGTTGCCCTAGGATTCGGATGGTATCGGGAGGTAGCTTCGTCAGGAGAGCCGAGATGAAGACGAAGTGTGTTCCTCGTCGAGCGCGCCGGCTTTTTATACCGCGCGTCGCGGTGAGCGTGGCAGGAGGGAGGCCGATCGTCAGGCGACGGTGCGGTGGTGGGAGCGGCGCGATCCCGCGTGCTCGCTTCGGCGGGGATCGGCTCGCTTCGGCGCTCGTCGGCGTCGTGCGGGAGGGCACCAGTGCGGCGGATTTCCCGCGCACACGGTGCGTTTCAAGTACTTAAAAAGATGTGGGCGCACCGCGCCCTGTGCTCGCCCGACGGGGAATCGGTCGGACGGCTCCCGGAGGGTGGTAGCCGGGGACGATGCTTTGTCATAAGGGGTGCATCGTTACAACTGCTTGAATCGAGATGCTTGGTTATTCTGCACGATTGATTCATTTAAAATTGGCGCAGTTTTACATGCGCGTGCGACCACTGAGCATGCGCATGTGGCCGCAGGGCACGTTCAGTGTTGCTACATGTCGTCGGTATGACCGGAATCATAACCTGATTCCTGTCAACTTTAACGATTAATATCTCGCGTCGCGGGGCAGAACGACACTTTTTTCTGCCAGATTCTTTCGTTTCGTGCAAAAACGCGTTGATTGAGCCTAAGTTCATCAAAATCGGAGGTGAGGGGTGTAAACTGAATAATTACCGACGTTTCTATTGAAACGTAAAAGAAATCAACAAAGGATTTCAATGGCCGCTCTCCTTTAGACGAACCGCGTGTATCTTCTACAACGGCGGTGGCCATCAACGGCGAAATGCCGCTCGTTTACAATTCGATTGCTGAATAGATTATTCCTCTCAAAGTTACACTCGGATTTCCAATGCATGAGACGGATTGTCCCAGTAAAAGACGGATGCTCGGATTGATTATCCTTGACTCGAGATTACGACTCACTTCCTTCCTTCTAGAATGTTCGAGAGATTCGCAGGAATGCGTCGACAACGTGCTCACGGATCGAGCTACCGAACGGAAGTGAAGACGCACGCGTCGCGCATCGGGTAGTAGTTTATAGAAGCGCCACATCGTGAAAACGCATGCGCGGCATAGAAACGATCTAGTTAATCTCAGTAGCGCCGCGAAGTCGGTAGTGTGTGTGCGAGAGGTCGGTAAAGTAACTCACGGTTTTATCAACTGCTTTACCCCCGGGAGCTCTGTTTGTCCTTCCTCTTATTTAACTTATGCTATATTCTGAACAAAGGGAATTAAAACGATCTCGCGGAAAAAATTGCTTGGCCAGCAAATTATATCGCGTATAATTAGCGTCTGGCTTGGTTGCCTCTCGCGCGATTAATCGAGGATTAACGACCGTGCAAATGGTTAGAGTGTATCTGCGTGGATACGTTAATCCTATTACTCTTACAGTAAATTTTTTCCACATTATTTCGCATCGCGGTAGCAGAAATCAAAGTGAAAAATAGATAATAACGTTTTATTGATTTGTTATGTGAAAGTTATGAGCAGTATTTCTTTTCCCTGTTTGTTATACTTCCACGTCATTGTTCAAAATTGTTCTTCTTTAGACTTTAGAGGATCTCCCTGCTCGTCCCAAATAACGAGGCGCAGAAATACGATCCCATTTCAGGGACGATCGTAGCCTCGACAGCAAGAATGATGCCGTTCGGGAGTGCAGGCTCACAACAAACGAAGTCACGTAATTATGCAAATACGCGAAGCAGAACAGGATTCAGACTAGGAGCCTTGCGCTTTCTTCCGTAATGTCTGCAGTGGAAACGATGCTGGTACCAGCTGCTCCGTTCACGCTTCAACGTTATTACCTACAACTGACACTAATCCCATCTCATTTCCTGACCGCTCCACTTTGCGGGGGCAACGAAACTAAGCGTAACACTGCCGCGACCCATTTGGTAAATAAAAGTTTCAGCGATCCCGTGCCAATCTTTAAGACTCCGACGTTCCGTTGACTTAACACTTTAACGTATAACTTCATTGACTTAAACAAGATAACGTATAACAGCGCATTTGTAGAGAGGCATCGTGATCGATTTAATTAAGCCTCTCAACTAAATTGAATTGAAACTTTTCAATATTTACGTTACTTTCCGCAGTTTTTCGAAAATACATTTCTCTCGATTTTAAAACTAGATGCTCAATTTCAGGAAAATCCAAGAGGGACTTAACTTTAAAAGATTTAAATATAGTTTCTTTATTTTCCTGACAAGTACACTAAGAAAAAAAAATCGTAGATTCAAAGAAATATTATTTGATTCAACTAAATGCAGCGGTCACGGGCTGTCAAGCTAACATTTGTTAATTCAAAAAATATTATATTTAAATAGATTCAGAATTTCTTGATATTACTCACGTATATTTGATTTAAATATATTAATATTTGCATATTAAACAAATCACTACAACTAAACGAGTTTAGTCAAATTTACAACATTTTTTTCTCAGTGTAGCTGTTGAAATATACTCATTGGCAATAATGTGAATAATTCGAATTCCAATATAAAGCGAAAAGAATTCTTTCCTCTCATTCGAAAATTAATATTCCATAACTTACAGAGGTCGGGAATTATTAACGCCTCGACAGCGAAACAACGGCGATTTTTTTTCAAGGTTCTGGTATATATCTAGACTATCGTTTCGTACATCGATATAAATACTATTCTTCGGTTCTCTAGCTGCGCGGTCGAACTCTCTGCGAGAGCTTACTATAATATGCCGTCTTCACTGCAACACCTACGGCAATGTCACGTACATGTACACAGCGCCCGGAATAAACTCGCGAAAAAAGATTTATCGACGCGTCTGACAAAGGTACAAGCAGAGCTTTTGTTCGTAAACAATCCGCTTAGCCTCCGGTGATTCCGTATTTCTTGTTTACGCTATCGCGGCGGATATAGACGCAATAAATAATACAGTTAATTAACCAAAAAAATTATGAGACAGATGATGGGCAATTAATTGGTGATATTTTAAATCAACCAAAAAGAGCAAAAGAGATAAAAAAATGGTGCAAGTAGAAACTTGCACATTGCTTCCTCATAGAGGAAGCAATCATGGACATTTTTAAAAAAATTCAAAATTTAAAAAAAACCCCTTGATTATTAGCCATTTTTATTAATTATATTATATTCTTCAGTTTTTTCTACCCCTATTTCATATATAATTCGTTAAGATTTTTGATTAGTTCTGGAGTAATAGAAATTTCGGTAAATTTGGCACATACACACACATACATACATAGACATTTTTTAAAATTGCAATTTTTCGACGTTTTAGAACATTCTGAACACATTCAGAAAAAAAAATTTTTTTTTTAACGAAAACAAAGCTTCTTCTATGAGGAAGCAAAAAACCCTTCTACCAATCATCGCCAAATTTAATACCAACCTTCCTTAAATAATACTTTATCGATTAAAAAAAAAAAAAAACAGCCCGATATCTCAATATTTGCGAAAGTTAGAGCAACCATGGACATTTTTAAAAAAATTCAAAATTAAATTGAAAAAAAAAAACCCCTTGATTATTGATTATTAGCAATTTTTATTAATTCTATTATATTTTTCAGTTTTTTCTACCCCTATTTCATATATAATTCGTTAAGATTTGGTTGATTAGTTCTGGAGTTATATAGAAATTTCGGTAAATTTGGCACACACACACACACACACACACACACACACACACACACATATACATACATACAGACATTTTTTAAAATTACAATTTTTCGACGTTTTAGAACATTCTGAACACGTTCAGAAAAACAAAAAAAAATTTTTTTAACGAAAACAAAGCTTTTTCTATGAGGAAGCAAAAGGGAAGGTAGGAACAATTAAAAAATGAGGCAAAACCCCTTTTTTAAAGCCAATTACTTTTCTCTAATAAAATAAGAGCTAAAATGAAAAAATTAAATTAACGACTGTTCTTACGCTCGTTGACGTGTATAGCGTTTCGAGGAAATCTGTAGTTTTAATTGAAATAAAAAAGACGAGAAATGAGAATAGTCCATTACGTTGCATGATGAAAATAAAAGAAAGAATATATCGTCGGTCATATTGTTCTCCGAGACATGTTTTCTCGTCCGAAAAATTCGCAATCGCCAGCCGCGAACATAGAGCTCGTGCCGAACGAAGCGAAAGGGGAAAGAGAGGGATATGCTACTGCAATAATAAAATTAAAGCTTCGAATTAATCTGCGACGTAGCCGAAACAAAAATGCATCTCTTGCTAGCCGCAAATTGCGGTCGGATATATTTGCGTTAACTTGTGCTTCCCGTAAATCAGCCTCTGAATGCATTCCGGGCACGCTATCGCGTATCTTAGCTCTTCTCACAGCTTTATCTGTCTGTAAGGGAAATTAATTTCAAAACAAATATTTTAATGCTTTTGTAATATATATATATATATATATATATATATATATATATATATATATATGTAGGTCCGGAAGTATGTTCCGGGACTTTTATTTTTTTACATCGGTATATTCCAGGACATTTGGCAGTTTCCAGGACTGTCCTGGAAAAAATTCATGTCCTACGGCACGTTTCGGGACAATTTTTTGAATCTGATTACATATATATGCGTTATATTCCAGGACTGTACATTTCAAAAAACGTAAACAGTCCCGGAACATACCTCTAGACCTACATATATATATATATATATAATTACGACAGTAATATTTTCAGAACTGACAAAATTGAGAGGAAATTAATTAACGAAATTGCTCCGCGCGATAGGCGCGGCGGGGTATTTGCATAATAAAGTTAACAATTTCTTTCTCTCTAAGGGGTGTAAATTTTATTATCCTTTCTAGAGATAAGTTTCGTTCTAGAAGAAAATTTTGTTATCGCTTATGCAATTGACTTCCGTTTTGCAATGCGACTTCACTCTTGGTCGGATAATTTTATTTCGGAATA
>NW_027270007.1:0-4918 GCF_030848805.1 Temnothorax longispinosus | reverse complement strand
GCACCAGATTCGTTAGTGGAGTTCATTATCTCACTAATGCTGTCGTCGAAAATATTTGAACTTGAACTGGTATTAGTAGAGCTGGACGACAGATCTGCAGCAATCGCTATTATTTCGTTTTCTATTTCTATCTGTTGTGACATATTGTATGTGTTATTTTTAATATTATACCTGTGAAACAAATAATTAAATAATAGTAGGTAGGTTTTGCTACAAAATCTTATAAGTAATTATTAATATTATAGTTATACACAAATACGTAACATTAAAGAAAATAAATAAAATCTAAAATACCTTCTCTTTTTTTTTGTTATCCCTGTCAAGAATATTGAAATATTATTTTTACACAAATGTGTTTAATACAAACTGTACAAATATGCTACGCAAATTTTAATTGTTTTTCTTTAAAAATGGTGAAATATACGCAGATGGAAACGCAGTTTATATCACCACCACGGATTAAAAAATACCAAGGCATGGATACGATATTGAAAAATAATCCCTAACTCTACCCGAAACCGTGCACAGCGTACACATTAGTACACATTTTGTTCCAATTGAGTCGTGCACATCGCTACACTTTGTGCCTTCCTGTGTACGTTTGTGTTAAGATGTGTTAAGCAATTGGAAAGCACCCAATGTTATTAATAAGTACATATTAATTTAATGAACAATACATATTAGTATTAAATTATTATTAAGTAATAGTGAGATAGTTATTTGTGTAACAAGTGCGGGAAGTTGAGAATTGGACACGGGTGCGCGGTGCGGAGTGGATGCACAAGCCGAAGGCGAGTACGATCACCCGCACGCGTGTCCAATTCTCAACCCGCACGTGTTACACACCCTATTTTATATTACAAAGTGCGTGGAAAGTGGCATGACCATGAAGCTAGCCGATAGAAATTACTAAATTTGATAATTTTTAATTTTTCTAAGTGTATTTCGTTTGTAAATCGTTTGTAATTGATTGTGAGTCAGTTTTTAACGTTTGTGACCAATTAGTTTGTTTGTAATTAACAATTTTATTTTGGCCATGATGTCAGCCGACACTTTTTAATAACAAACCGATTTTTGATTTCTGATAGCTGTAATTAATAGGAAATCGTTTGTGATTTACGAATATACCAGTGAAACGTTTGTGAATTAATAAGTTTCTGAGTTATTTGCAAAATAAGTTCAGTTAATATGGTTAATGTATGTACTGCGCAGATAACTGCGCAGATCGCTGCGCATGCGCGAAATGTACTCAAGGCTCCTGCGCACAAAGAGTGCGTCGACGCATTTCGCATGGCGGAAGTCGATGCGGTGGCCAATCACTTCTCACCTTTCTGTAACTAGCGGGCGATTATTGGCCACGCATTGCTTGTATGAAGCTAGCCGACAGAAATTACTAAATTCGATTAGTTTTAATTCTTCTAAGTGTATTCCGTTTGTAAATTAAGTGTATTTCGTTCGTAAATCGATCGTGATTGATTGTGAGTCAGTTCTTAACGTTTGTGACTAATTACGAAATACACTTAGAAGAATTAAAACTAATCGAATTTAGTAATTTCTGTCGGCTAGCTTCATACAGGCAATGCGTGGCCAATAATCGCCCGCTAGTTACAGAAAGGTGAGAAGTGATTGGCCACCGCATCGACTTCCGCCATGCGAAATACGTCGACGCACTCTTTGTGCGCAGGAACCTTGAGTACATTTCGCGCATGCGCAGCGATCTGCGCAGTTATCTGCGCAGTATATTAACCATATTAACTGAACTTATTTTGCAAATAACTCAAAAACTTATTAATTCACAAACGTTTCACTGGTATATTCGTAAATCACAAACGATTTCCTATTAATTACAGCTATCAGAAATAAAAAATCGGTTTGTTATTAAAAAGTGTCGGCTGACATCATGGCCAAAATAAAATTGTTAATTACAAACAAACTAATTGGTCACAAACGTTAAAAACTGACTCACAATCAATTACAAACGATTTACAAACGAAATACACTTAGAAAAATTAAAAATTATCAAATTTAGTAATTTCTGTCGGCTAGCTTCATGGTCATGAAAGTGGCCCATTATTTCGCGCGCGTCATCTGTGCGACGGATGGAACAAGTGCTGTAAGTTGAAAATTGGACGTGCGGAGTGGACGCACGAGCCGGAGGCGAGTGCGATCACCCGCACGTCCAATTTTCAACTTAACACACGTGTTACACACCCTATTTTATATTACAAGTGCGTGGAAAGTGGCCCATTACGCGCATGTCACGTGCGTAATATGCCACTTTCCACGCACGTGTGATGTAAAATACATTAATTAGACACGCTTGAAAGATCATAAAAATTATGAAAAAGATTTTGAGTTGTGAGAAAAGCGAGAATCGCTAGTTTGGAGTCGTCTGTAATTCCTCAGAAATCGCTCCTGTTACGCGGGAAGCATGTGAGCAAGGAAGTTGCAGTAGGTATGCTTAGAGGGGTCAGAGGCTCCCGCGCTCTGGGGCCCGATTCTCTAACGAGAAACGTATGCGCAAACTCTGCTCTAACAGAAAGGCTGCAACGTGATTGGCTATCGCACAGTTTTTAGCCAATAAGCTTGCAGCTTTTCTGTTAGAGCAGAGTTTACGCATACGTTTGTCGGTAGAGAATCGGGCCCCTGATCAATAGCGGCGTGACTAAGCGGAGGCAAGGTGGGAAGGCAACACCCTCGTTTAAAATACCTCCGTCAACCTCCTTGCTTAACATGCTATGCTGATACTTTTGCCGATTAAGGTGATCCTAAAGCCGCGATCCTAACCGTTTTTTTCTTAGCACTAATCTTTTAATTGTCTTTATGGAAATACAAAATTCTTGTCTAGAATTAAAGTACGTATCAAAATCTAGGTCATGGTGGTCGAATTTATATTAAAAACAAAAAAAAATTAATATTTTTTGTTATACGTGACGACCACCACATATAAATTCGACCACCATAACCTAGATTTTGATGCGTACTTTAATTCTAGACAAGAATTTTGCATTTCTATAAAGCCAATTAAAAGATTAGTGTTAAGAAAAAAACTGAAAAAAAACCAGTTAGGATCACGGCTTTAGGATCACCTTAAGGGGATGCTGGAGCCATAAGCGAACTCGATCAGCGTCGATAAAAAAGTGCTCACTGATTCTTACACATACATACAGAGCATCTAACCTTGCATCTTCCACTGGTCTAAGTAATATCTTTTTTTTTAGGCTTCAAATCTTACTTCTAATTGCACGATATTATTCCTGACAGTTTTTTGTAGAGGGCTGTATCACTATCTATATATATAAAAATGAATGTATGTATGTATGTATGTATGTATGTCCTTTATACACTCTTGAACTATTCGATCGAATTTTTACCAAAAGTATATAAAATAGGGGTAGAATTTTCCGGGGAGTGTTATAGAGTGTATAATTTTTTGTTACCGATCTTTTTGGGAACCGGTATTCGACATTTTTTCATTTTTTCGGGAAATAATTGACCGAATTTCAAAGAAATATATATGAAACAGGAGTAGAATTTCCCGGGGAATGTCATAATGTGTATAGTTTTTTGTTACCGATTTTTTGGGAACCGGTATTCGACATTTTTTCATTTTTTCGGGAAATAATTGACCAAATTTCAAAGAAATATATATGAAACAGGAGTAGAATTTCCCGGGGAATGTCATAATGTGTATAGTTTTTTGTTACCGATTTTTTGGAAACCGGTTTTTCTAATTTTTTTTAATTTTCGGAAAATAATTGACCGAATCTCAAAGAATTGTATATGAAACGGGGGTAGAATTTTCCGGGGAATGTTATAAAGTGTATAATTTTTCGTTACCGATTTTTTTGGAAGCCGGCATCAGAAATGTTTCAAATTTTTCGGGAATTAATTGACCGAATCGCAAAAAATTATATATGAAGTAGGGGTAGAATTTCCCGGGGAGTGCTATAAACTGTATAGTTTTTTGTTACCGATCTTTTTGGAAATCGGTATTTTTTTGGAAATTGGTTACGAAATTTTCCAGAGCGGGAGAAAGAGAGAGAAAGAGAGAGAGAGAGAGAGAGAGAGAGAGAGAGAGAGAGAGAGAGAGAGAGAAAGAGAGGGATAAGGGGAGAGGGAGAGAGAGAGGGGAGGAGTGGGAGAGAACCAAGAGAAAGAGAGAGGAGAGGAGTTGATTCAGCCGAGAGAGGAAGGGAGCATTCGAGAGAGCCCCAGGAGATCAAGGCTCGACCGGAGTTGGCTCGAACAAGCGGGAGGGGCGAGAGAGAGAGAGAGCGCGCTCCGCAGGGGAGAGAGAGATGAGGGCTCTCTCCGAAACCGAAGAGATCTCGAGAGACGAGCGGGTAGAGAGAGAGAGAGAGAGAGAGAGAGAGAGAGAGAGAGAGGAGAGAGAGAGACCAGAGAGCAGAGAGACGAGAGAGAGCAGAGAGAGAGAGAACTGAGAGAAGACGACGAAGTAGGATAGAGAGAGAGAACGGACAGACCGATGAGAGGAGAGAGAGGAGTGAGAGAGAGAGAGAGGAGAGAGAGAGAGAGAGAGAGAGGAGAGCGGAGAGAGAGAGAGAGAGAGAGAGAGAGAGAGAGAGAGAGAGAGAGAGAGAGAGAGAGAGAGAGAGAGAGAGAGAGCGAGAGAGAGGAGAGAGAGAGAGGAGAGAGAGAGAGAGAGAGAGAGAGAGAGAGAGAGAGAGAGAGAGAGAGAGAGAGAGAGGACTATTTGCGTGTTTTAATACACATGTTTTCCGGGGCGAAGCCCGGCGGGGCATGCTAGTTTTCTATAAAAAAAACTGCAGAATTTTTGTATAAAGCAAATATTGTCGTGAGGTTAGGACAATATTTATAAAAATAAAATTTTTTTTAGTTTATCAGAAAAAATGATGTACAGCCCTCTACATTTTTGTGCGTACTTTAATCGTGT
>NW_027270006.1:0-5020 GCF_030848805.1 Temnothorax longispinosus | reverse complement strand
AATTTTTGAATATTAATAAAAGAAATATAATAAAATCAAAATAGATATAAAAATAATGTTATTACAAAAAGAACAGATATAAAACTTAATTTATAAACCACGGATTACATATATACATATATGTATTTAATGAAATAATAATATACATATCTTTCTTCCACATTTTTTACACAGAGTGGGCATTTAAAATAGAAAAAGTTGTTCGATTTTGCCAAGGAAACCATTCTATTTAAGGAATGTCGTACTTAAAAGTACAATTTTGTGGGCAAAATTATGTACAACTATTTAAAAAAAACAACGTTTTAAGGGGGTAGTACAGTCTGGCAGAGGATTGCGGAGGATCAATTTCAGGATTTATTTGTGACAAAGTGGTAGGCCAATCAGGTTCATGGCGTATACGATATTGAAGTACATGTTTAGGTGCATTTACAGTATTTTTTATATAAAAAAATATTAAAAAATGTAGGAGTTATGAGTCATCTCTTTGCACGCGCGTTTGACTACAATGTAGGCAGTAGCTCCTGTACGGCGTGCCTGAAATGAAAAACGCAAAAAGGGTAATAAATTTAAATGTATTTCCTACCGGTTGACGTTCGAAAATTGTAAAAATGTTAAAAATTGTGAAAGTTATAGCACTTAACAAAAAGAAGTTGGCAAAAAGTTTATTGGCACAAAATAACTTTCTGCTATAACTTTCACAATTTTGAAATAGGGGTAGAAAAGACTAAAAAATATAATAAAATTAGAAATAGATCGATATCTCCAAATTTGCGAAAGTTAGAGCAACCACGAACATTTCTAAAAAAATTCAAAATTTTTTTTAAAAAAAACCTCATTGCCAAATTCAATACCAACCTTCCTTGAATAATACTCTATCGATTAAAAAAAAAAACATCTCAATATCTCAAAAATTACGGAAGTTAAAGCGTATACAGACAACAAAAGCATACATATTACATACACACGAACATTTTTTTTTAGGCGATATTTCGACGTTTTATAACAATCTGAACATATTGGCAGAAAAAACTCAAAAACCAATCTCTTCGTTGGTTTCTTCTACCCCTATTTCATATATAATTTTTTTAAATTTGGTTGACTAAACCCAACTTTATACGCAATCGAAGGTTCATATACGAAATTCACGAAAACAAAGCTTCCTCTAATGAGGAAGCAATAATATATGTATAAAAAAGCAATATAAAGAATAAAATAAATAATGAAATAAAAGAAATTATATAATATTGTTTTGGAATTTATAATAAAAATATGATGTAAAACATCATTCATAATTTGTATGGAAATAAATATAAAGTATTATATAATATAGTATTATGTGTGGAACTTGTATTAAAACTAGCTGGTTACCCGGGGCTTCGCCCCGGCGTCTTTTTTTATAACTTTATTATATCTAGCTAATCTTATATCCACCAATATATGATTCATAAACACATATTGTCAATTGTAACTTTTTTACATCGCCCATGATCCTCACCGAATTTAATAACAACCTTCCTTAAATGATACTCAATCCATCAAATAACTTATACATTTTTTAGACATAAATCGGCAACCCCTTCACCGATTCTCGACAAATTCAATACCACCAACCTATCTTTAATGATACTTTATCTATAAAAAAATTAGCTCGATATCTCAAAATTTACGGAAATTAGAGCAATCACGTAGATTTTTTTTAGACAGAAATCGGTAACCCCTTTATTATTAACAATTTTTTGAATTCTATTATATTCCTCAATTTTTCTACCCCTATTTCATATATAATACTTTAAGATTTGGTTGATTAATTTTTAAGAATAACGTTCAAACATACCCGTAAGAATTTTATATATTAGTACAGCATTCTCGAAAAGTTAGACAAATTTTGGCCGGTTTCCAGTAAATCGGTCCATTAATAAATGAGTAGTTCGCAGTCAGTCAGACAGACAGACAGACATTAGGAAAATTTTAGAACCGATATCCTAAAAAATCGGTGATGATGCGGTTCTCAAAATACGTCTACGGTCTAATTAAGTTAGAGTATCATAAGATAGTATATACCAAATTTGGTTGTTCTAATTTCAAAACTGTAGATTTGCATAGCGGACAAACATACATTCATTTATATAGAGATAGAGATAAAAATATGAATTTATTACAATTATATGTATTTCTTGTGCTAATAATATAATAATTTGTAACAACCCAGATAGCACAGCTGATCTTTATGAATTCAAAAAGATCTGAATCTGATCTTTATGAATTCATAAAAATCAACTGTGCTATCTGGGAAAGTATAATCGCTTATCCATTTTTATATTAGTAAGCTCAATTTTTTTTAAACGTATGGATACAAATTTAGTAGCTTCGGTCACTGCTTTTTCTATATACGTCCCAAAATCTTGTGACACATGTAGATTTCATACTGGCAATTAACATGGATTTGAATCCTTTAATTAATAGGTCTTTGATTTGCATTAAAAATTTGTAGAACAACGTCCATCCAGATTTGTGCATTGAATGCATTAGAAACCATCTCTTATATAGTTCCTAATAACTTTTTTCGTTTTTTTGTTGCTTGCCTATTTATTTCCATACAAATAAAATGAATGATGTTTTACATCATTCATTATTTATACATTATATTACAAAAAAAATAATTTAAGGTAAAGAGATACTGCAAGAGATGCAGTATCTCTTTACATACATATTATAATTAGTATGCAGGAAATAAATGAAAACATAGATGAATTTTGTGTTTTGCTAATATATTTATAAAAAATCCACAATAAACTTGAATGATTTATCAAAATGATTTTATATCAGCGGTGCACACGTAGTTTTGTTGTTAAGATTTTGCAGCAAATATTAAGATCTTGATGTATTTAAAAATTAGATGGATAATAATGTTGATTACTCCGTTTTTTGTTCTTTTTTTTAATGTTATAAAACTTTATTTCACATTATACGAAAATATTTCACAATAAGTTTTATTTCTGTAATATTATAATATGTCATAATTATATATATATATATATATATATATATATATATATATATATATATATATATATAATTATGACATATTCTGTATTGGAAAAAATTAGAAGAAAAATAAAATAACGACTTTTTTACTTGCTATAGTTTCTATAGTCACTCTCTAAAATACGACACAATATCAGAAATAAATGAGAATTAGAAACATATCATTATGAGAAAACTTTGCATTAAGTATATGTATATATATATATATATACATATACTTAATGCAAAGTTTTCTCATAATGATATGTTTCTAATTCTCATTTATTTCTGATATTGTGTCGTATTTTAGAGAGTGACTATAGAAACTATAGCAAGTAAAAAAGTCGTTATTTTATTTTTCTTCTAATTTTTTCCAATACAGAATTGCCTAATTGCGTAGTTTTGTAATAAAATTATTTTAAAAATTATTTGACGAAAAATTGTCACATTATTTGCATGAGTGCATCTGTTCCTGCAATCTATGATGAAATTATAAGTCCAAAAAACGGAGTGTTTAATCAACATTATTATCCATCTAATTTTTAAATACATCAGAATCTCAATATTTGCTGCAAAATTTTAACAACAAAAGTACGTGTGCACCGCTGATATAAAATTATTTTGATAAATCATTCTAGTTTATTGTGGTTTTTCTAAATACATCAGCAAAACACAAAATTCATCTAAAGCGGGTGCTTGTTAGCCTTGGTACGTTACTGCCTTCTGCTACGGACGGCCAGAAAGCATTTTCAGGCCGTATTGCTAAAGCGGGGAGCACGCGGCAACGCCGCACAGACGCGGCAACGCCGCAGTCTTAGCATATGTCTCTCTACCGTGCGTCCGCGTGAGCAGTTCAATGGTGTGTGTGCGTATTCACACATAAAACCTAGAAGTTAGTTTCTCGACGTTGGCGACACTGAAACGAAGTTTCGTATTGTCACCGCGCGAGGTCTCCAACATCAATTCGGAGTTCGGCCGTGACACCTCTATGAAGTTGGCCGGACAACTTCAACGTATTGAACTTTCATTAATTGGAATCGATTGGTGGTCGTTTGGTGGTCTTTGGTAGTCTAGTCCGATCGTTTGGTGGTTAGTCGTTTTCCTGTAAAATAAAAATAAAATTTCCGGTGTGAAGTTAGCCGGACAATTTTTATTTTTCAACCAATTTAACTTTTTTATAGCTCATTCGACGCGGAATCGTTTGGTGGTCACGAATATCACCGGTAAAACGTTTGGTGGTCAACCGTTTTCCCAGAAAATAGAAAAAACCGTATGCGCATAATGCCGTATTCGGAACAATTGTATTTATCACCCAAATTGACTTTGATAGGGCTCAATCGACGCGGAATCGTTTGGTGGTCACGAATATCGTCATTAAAACGTTTGGTGGTCAATCGTTTTCCTAAGAAATAGAAAAAACCGTACTCTCTCACGCCATTGGTCGCATGACTCCGTGACGTTAGCTCGGTAATTTGATGGATAAACATTATTTATCAATCAAATTGACTTCCATACGGCTCAATCGACGCGGAATCGTTTGGTGGTCGCGAATATAATCAGTAAAACGTTTGGTGGTCAACCGTTTTCCCAGAAAAAAGGAAAAACCGTATGCTCACGCCATTGGTCGTATGACTTTGTGCTATTAGTCAGAAAAATTGTATTTGTCACCCAAATTGACTTTGATAGGGCTCAATCGACGCGGAATCGTTTGGTGGTCACGAATATTGTCATTAAAACGTTTGGTGGTCAATGGTTTTCCTAAGAAATAGATAAAACCGTACTCTCACGCCATTGGTCGCATGACTCCGTGACGTTAGCTCGGTAATTTGATGGATAAACATTATTTATCAATCAAATTGACTTTCATACGGCTCAATCGACGCGGAATCGTTTGGTGGTCGCGAATATAATCAGTAAAACGTTTGGTGGTCAACCGTTTTCCCAGAAAAAAGGAAAAACCGTATGCTCACGCCATTGGTCGTATGACTTTGTGCTA
>NW_027270005.1:0-5002 GCF_030848805.1 Temnothorax longispinosus | reverse complement strand
TTGAAACGACGTAGCGAAAACGTTGGATACCAACGTTAAGTGTGTTTATCTTAACGTCGGGCGGACGTCAAAATGCTGCTTGGGAAATTAAATGTAAATTGAATTTTTATTTAATTTCAATCAAATACTTGTTCCTATCATTAATTTTTAATAAATATACACTTTTGCAATTTTTATAAGTCAACATTGAAAGGTTCATTGCATATTTCATGCACAGGATCATTCATTGCATATTTCACAAGTAACATAATTTTTTCCGCGATTCGCGCAAACGGCTCCACTGTGCGCTACGGCCGCAGCATATCCCCTCTAACTGGCTAGTTCGGACACGAACCATTAGCACGGACGCAAACCATGTGCGGTTACCGAGCGAAACGACGTAGTTGATGCGCACTTTCTCAGGCGGCGCGTCGGAAAATGCGACACAGAAAAATTACCGGAAATAAGTTGGCGCTGCAAGTTCATATTTTTTAATAAACTATAGCTCAAACGATTGCTCCCTAATTGCTCCTCTTTTAAAATTATTATTTTTTGAGATATTTAATAAAAACGAAAAATTTCTAATTTTTATTGAAAAACATATTTATAATAACTCTATGCAACTAAATTCGGCATAGAACGATTGCTCCTTCATTGCTCCTTATTGCTCCATCATAATTTTAATGATTTATTGCATTTTTATTGAAAAATTAACAAATTAATCATTTCACAAGTAACGCCGCCGCCGTCACTATCGGCCGCCTATTGTAACTATGGCTCGGCAGCCATTGGCGGAAATATTCAAACGTAATATAATAGCTCTATTGTTCATAACTATATCTCAAAGAGTTTAGTCAACATTTCCTATTGATTTTCGGTAGAATAACTATTTCTCGTTTTGCTCTATTGGGATTTTCAATCGCTCCATTCGTATAATTAATTTTGTATGATATTTTAGCAAAGAACTGTTTATTTTCTTGGAAAAGTACATTTCTCACAGTCTTCTGCAAGTTTATCCAACATAAAACGATTGCTCCTTAATTGCCCACCTGTCAGCATTGTGCATGAGCCCTTATTGACGTTAGGCTGAGTTTCCACTGTGCGCGTCACGCGTCGCGTCATCTGTCATTAAAGCCCCTTGCACAATGCCAGGCAACAGGCAATAGGAACAGGGAATAGAAATCAGAAATCATGTATAAATGCAGAATAAACAGTGACACAGGCAATAGACACAGAGTTTCCGTCACGTTGGAAATTTTGTGCCTATTGCCTGTTGCCAACCAATCATAGCATTCAAACTTTTTAGGTTGTAATTAACGATTTTTTGGTTATTTCCTGTTCCTATTGCCTGTTGTCTGGCACTGTGCAAGGGGCTTAACCAATCTAAACATCCCATTACAAATAATGTAATAAAATAAGATGTTTTGATTGGTCGCGACGGATAACGCGATGCGTGACGCGCTCAGTGGAAACTCAGCCTTAGTGCCCATCTACAATAGGTGTTTTAAGCCCTAAGCCTTAAGAAATTGTTCAATCACAATTGAATTTGAAGAGAATAAATTGACTGTGATTGGTCAATTTCTTAGGGCTTAGGGCTTAAAACACCTATTGTAGATGGGCACTTAAGCTTTGTGTCCATATTGCTAGAACTGCGTTCAAGTTTTGGTTTAAGCCAATCAACTTGCAGCTTTTACAGAAAAGCAGCGACGAATAGAGCGATTGAAAATCCCAATAGAGCGAAGCGAGAAATAGTTATTCTACCGAAAATCAATAGGAAATGTTGACTAAACTCTTTGAGATATAGTTATGAACAATAGAGCTATTATATTACGTTTGAATATTTCCGCCAATGGCTGCCGAGCCATAGTTACAATAGGCGGCCGATAGTGGCGGCGGCGGCGTTACTTGTGAAATGATTAATTTGTTAATTTTTCAATAAAAATGCAATAAATCATTAAAATTATGATGGAGCAATAAGGAGCAATAAAGGAGCAATCGTTCTATGCCGGATTTAGTTGCATAGAATTATTATAAATATGTTTTTCAATAAAAATTAGAAATTTTTTATTTTTATTAAATATTTTAAAAAATAATAATTTTAAAAGGGGAGCAATTGTTGATTCTGAGGGAGCAATTAAGGAGCAATCGTTTGAGCTATAGTTCATTAAAAAATATGAACTTGCAGCGCCAACTTATTTCCGGTAGAAAAATTGACGAAAAATGCCGGGATGGCCTCTCTCAGGTTACTCTCTGGTAACACTGACCAAGAGAGATAAATAGAGAAAGAGATAGAAAATGATAAGCACGTGTGCGTATCTTGCAAAATCATTGAAATAGAAAGATTGTTTGAATAAAGAGTAATTAGAGGTGTAACGGAGAAAGAAACTTTAATTGTCGTTTCTCTTGTTACAGGTAAGATTGTAAATATTGTACATAAATTGTTAAAACATTGTAAATAAAATTTATATCTCTTGTTACAGAGCAACACATTGGTTTTTTTCTTGGAAAATCCTTAATAATAGAAATCATCTTACAAAATGACAATTTCAGTCAAGTAAAATAATGGATAAATTACAATTTAAATTTATAATAGTCGCTTCTCTAAAAGACGAGAAGTCGGCTACGATAGCCATAATCTCAATTAGAACAGAAGACGGATTGACGTGTGTCTTACAAGGAGACCATGGATACATAGCCAACCATATAGAATTAATGAAAACAGAGAATTATTTGAAAGCAAAGAATAGTTTAAAAAAAAGACATCAGTCAAGAAAAGTGTGGATCTCTATGAAAGAAGAGTTGAAAAAAATTTATATAGATGAGGATGGTAATATACAGTTTGCAGGTGAATACTTACAAGAAATAGAAGAAAAAGACAGAGCTGATATAAGAAAGGATGATTTGAGTAAGATACTAGAAAAATTGGTGGAAACATCACAGAAAAAAGAAGGAGAGAAAAATTTAAAACAGATTGCAGAGAAGTATATGATTGAGAAATTCACTAGTAAGCACTCAAATGCCAAACAATGGATAGAGACATTTGAGAAGGAGTGTACAAGATTTGATATCATAGAAGATGAAATGAAAATAGAGATATTAAGATTGTTTTTAGATAAATCTTGTTCAGACTGGCACTGTGCAACGTTAACGAAGTTGACAGTTACGGCAAAATGGATTGAATGGAAAGATAGATTCCTAGAGACCTTTGCTGATAAAGGATGGAGCACGGTAACATATGCTTTGTCATTTAGATATATATAGATATAAAGAAGGATCTCTTATTGATTATGCAATGAGAAAGGAAAGACTTCTGCTAGATATGAATAAAAATATGGATACGAAAACATTAACGACCTTAATAGCAGTGGAGTGCCAGACTTTATTATGAATAAAATAGATAGAGAAAAATGTGAAGATTCAACAAAACTGTTTAAGGAAATAAGGAGGTATGAGAGTTTAGTGAATAAAAAAAGTTTTCTAAAGAAGAAAGAAGAGAAATTTGAAAATAAAAAAGAGACTGAAGAAAAAAGGCTATGCAAGAACTGTGAAAGTTTAAGCAAAGGCATCAGATATCATCCGGAGGAGTCATGCTGGTTTAAGAAGAAAGAAAATAATAAACCTAGCGTTGTAGGAAACAACTCAGTAATAGAGGTAAATTGAACACAGAGGAAAAAAAAACTAGATATAACACCATTAGTCAAAATCAAAGTATTACTAGAAGATAAGTTGGAGCGATAGAAGAGATCTATGACTCAGGGTCTCAGATCTCACTAATAAATTCAAAATTAGTTAGAGTCATAGAAGATAAAGATATAAATGAAATACATTTAAAAACGGCTAATGGTGTGAAAAAAACAAATGGTCTAATAACTATTAAGGTAAAAATCTTTAATATTGAAAAAATAACAGATGTACATATTGTTGAAAGAGATGATTTTGAAGATTTTATTATCGGACTAGACATGATAAAAAAGTTTAAGCTAGTCCAGAATGAAAAATTTAGCGATAGAACAAGCGAGAGATATAAATATAAGAACTGTAAACAATATAAACAAAATAAGATTCAGTAAATTTTAATGAACATATAAAAGAAAGTGAATTTGAAATAAAAATAAACCACTTGGATATAAATAAAAAGAAAAAGATAGAAAGACTGATAGAAGAATATAAGATGGTGTTTGCAAAGGATAAGTACGACATAGGTACTGTAAAAGATTATGAAGCTCGGATAGATCTATTGATTGATAAATATTGCAGCAAGAGGCCGTATAGATGCACAATAGAAGATAGAAAGGAAATTGAAGAACAAGTTGCAAATCTTTTAAAGAGACACCTCATTAAAGAATCATACAGTCCATTTGCAGCACCAGTAACATTGGCATTTAAAAAAGAGGAAAACAAAAAATCTAGACTTTGCATTGACTTTAGAGACCTAAATAAAATAATGGTAAATATGCATATTAGGTCAAACCTCACCGATGACCTTGACCTTGACATATGTTGTCAAGGTCACCCTCCTGAGTGACCTTCAGAAGGTTTTAGCCGGCGGTCATTGTTTATTAAAAAGTTATAAACAAAAAATGTTTCGAAAATATAGCAGTTATTTTGAGTATTGGAAGGCATAAATGACTAATATATATGTCGAAATAGTTCACGCATACACTTTTCACGCAAACCGAGGTTTACGCACACCTCCCCCTGCTTTCGGGGGAGGTGCGGTAGTCCCGAAATAGTTCACGCATACACTTTCCACGCGAACCGAGGTTCACGCACACTCCCCCCTGCTTTCGGGGGAGGTGCGGTAGTCCCGAAATAGTTCACGCATACACTTTTTACGCGAACCGAGGTTCACGCACACCCCCCCCTGCTTTCGGGCCGGCCCTCGGTTCGCGTAAAAAGTGTATGCGTGAACTATTTCGGGACTACCGCACCTCCCCCGAAAGCAGGGGGGGTGTGCGTGAACCTCGGTTCGCGTGGAAAGTGTATGCGTGAACTTTTCATGCGTGGAAAGTTAATATGCGAG
>NW_027270004.1:0-5002 GCF_030848805.1 Temnothorax longispinosus | reverse complement strand
GAAAAAATGACCTATAACAGAATGTTGTATAATTTAATCACAATTTTGTAAAAAAAAATGCAAAAATTATTTTTCTAATTATTTTTTAATTATTCTTAAATTATTATATATATAATAGAGATTATATATATGAGAGAGAGAAAATATCATATGTAGATGATTCAGGCTGCGGTCTACTTGATGCTACAAATGCTTCGAAGCATTCTTTTTCTCCTTTCTTTCAATGAAGAAAGAAGGAGAAGAAGAACGCTTCAAAGCATTTATAGCGTCAAGTGGACCGCAGCCATAATCTTATATACCTATAAAAAATATTTCCTCGGTCATTTATTAAGATATGATATCAGTTCTATGAATAAATTTAAAGAAAGAAACACTTTACATAATTGCAATTATGGTAAACTGTAATGCTGTACAATACTGTACATGAAACGCAGCTGCGATAATTCTGCGGCTTTTGTTGCAAAGATTGATAAAGAGGGAGAGATGGTTTTATAAAAATGAGTCTCTCAAAAGTATATTTATAGAATACACTGCGTTACCTAAGTGCTTATACATATATATATATAGATACGATCAATAATGTCCAAACGCGATGATATAACTATATCTGAGATAAAGAGGAAAGATAATTGGCGTCGCGTAATTGGCGTCGCCGCAGCTGCGATTGTTCGATTCGATCGCGTATTTGAAATTCACGATGACGTCACCGCGTCATTCTCGTCTGTCGTTAGATCTATATATTATTCTTATAAGTCACTTACACTTTCTACACTTGTCTCTTTCTCTCAAGGAAACAATATGCATAAATATGAATATGCATATACTTATTTTATTTGAGTGCGGATAGTGCTGCTAAAAAACACGAACTGACTTATTGACATCTGGCGAGGTGACAGGCAAGCTTGTTACTTCGATAAGTGACTTTGTGTTACTCCGCGCATCATTCCGCACATCGCGGTTCTGACTTCTGACGCCGGACTCCGGAGTACGAACGAAAGTCTAGCTTTTGTGTCCACAGCTCCTTTTGAGCGTCGACTTATCAATCTCAAAGAAGAGACTGACAAAAGCGATAGCAGGATGGTCAGTTTGTAGCACAGGCTGTTCGTTGAGTGTGTGCCATAGGTCCTCTTTTCTTTAGTTTTTAACCTGCCTGCACGTGAGTAAATCCTGTGATTTTCCCTTGCGCACGATCTTATTATGACCCGTAACTTTGTTTATTTCTGTGCCGACAGCTCGAGCTTGTTTAATCTTTCGACGACTGAACAATTTTTGTATATAAAGCAATATCTTACTTTCTCGCTCTTTTGGGCCAGAGGTTAGAGTTGAGAAAAGACATTTCGTCTGCAAAAGTTAAAAGACTTTTACAGACATTGTTACTTTTGTAAACAAAATGTTTTCTGTGTGTTGGCGTTTCTGTTTTTTTTTCCTAATAGGTTAATCTATATTGCACTTGCTTCAGTTGTTATAAGGATGATTTTTAATTTTCATCTATTGTTATAGTTCGTTTTTTTTTAGTCTGGCTTTTGCACTAGATATGTTATTTACGGATAGATATGCCTGATTTTAAGCGTGTTTAAGATTTACTGTGATTTATCTATGTTTACGATGAAGAATCCGGACAAATTTTTAGGTAACAATATTTTGCAGAAGATGTCTTGGCTCTTTGGCAAAAAGAAGCACAAGGATTCACCTCCAGAATCCAGGGATGAACAAGAGGAACGGCCTCCCGCAGATCCAGGGGACGATTTCATAGTAATTGAAAGAAGACGAACCTCTCTGCCACCTAATGTTGAACACAGTACTGGTGAACACGGTACTCCTTACCCCAGTGGGTTATACCCGTTCATCGGTGGAACACCAATGAATCCCGCAATGTCGGCTGGTAATTTACCCAAACTAGCTCAGCAAATGGATAACGCTCCGCATTATCTAAGCGGTGTACCATTTAAGTTATGCAAACAGTTGCAAAGTAACATGAACAACGACTTGGAGATAGACGGTCTACGGATTAGCGAAATAATGTCTTTCGTTGAAAGATTAGAGAATCAAAATTACGATTACGACTTCTCTCTTGAAACGGGAGTTATTACAGAAATGGATAGCAGAACTAACGATTAACTTGAAAACCCTCAGATTGTTGTTACGTGTAATGAGATTGTAAATTTTACGAATTAAAGAATCAAACTTAGGTACATACGTATGTATTTTCTAATTATACGAACATATAATAAAGTCACTTTTTTAACAGGCGAACATTGCGACATAACGCTGTAATAAGCGTTAAGTTTGATTCTTGATACTCTACACACATCACACCTTTTTAAAACGTTCCTATCTTTTATATAAGAACGAATAAAAACGTGACATTTTAAGTAGTTCCAAAAATGGGTGTATTAATAAATGAACACTAAACTTTTGAAAAGAAAATTAATTTGTAGGAATCAATCGGTATAAAAGAAATATTTACGATATATTTTTTATATATTTAAGTTGCTTAAGGAGATAGATTCATTGCCACTATTGCCATGATGCTACACATGTAATTAAAGCACATGCTCGACGTTTTATGTCTCATGTTAAGAAGAAAACGGTTGTATTGATTATACAGCTGTATATAAATAAAATGTAAAATAATAGATAAAAATAATTACTTTCTTTAGGCGTACACATATATATGCATACATAATATAATGTTATGGAGAAGCCATATATCTTAGACTTAATTTTATCGTTACATAACGCTTATATAGTCAATATATATGTGTATTTTAAGTTGTAAAAATTAAACAAAATAAATTATATTTATATCTGACAAATGTGGATATAGATGTTGCGTTTCCTGATAGAATTTGGCATGGCATCCCTCAAAACTTTTTTGTATATACGAAATTCTGGTTTATGACTGACGTACTTGAGAGTGCAATGCCGAAAACTACTTTAAGAAAGCTATATTAAGAATGTTCTTACTTGTTAAATTCTCATCGAGTATCTCAAGATATATCACGATTAATTATAAATATATAATTATAAATTGACATTAAATCTATAATTGTAAATTGGCATTTTATATATAATTTTATATATATGTATGTACATACATATATATAGAGTGTCCCATGACTCGAGCTCGAAGTCCATACATTAAGGATGTATTATTGAAGTCATTTAGAGTTGGAATTGTTTAATAAACATATGTCCGTAAATGCTTCCTAACAGAACGTTGAAAGTTGATGTACATATTTGAAAAAGGAAAGAAAAGACATTTAATTTAACTTGTTTGTTTACAAATGTATTACAAATTCTGTTCAAAATTATCTCCTGCAGATTCAGTGCAAAATCTTGCCAAATGTTTCAAATAGTCACATCAACTTTCAATGGTTGTAGTTCTGTTAAAAAGCATTTACGGACATGTTTATTAAACAATTTCAACTCTAAATGACTTCAACAACGCCTTTAATATACGGACTTCGAGTCATGGGACACCCTGTATATATATATATATATATATATATATATATATATATATATATATATATATATATAGTTTTTTTTAAATTTATATATGTATATACAGGCTATCTGATAATTACCGTGCCATCTCTCGTATGTAGGTAGAGCGAATTGAACTGAATAAAAAACTTTACTGTTATACAAGTTTCTTAATAATTAATGAAGAATTAATTAAAATAAAGATTCGCACAGTATGCGTCCACGTGGTTCGGCAAGAAGAGACAGCCCAGTATAAATATATATGTAATTAATGTAAACATAAAGTTAACACTAGTATAATTGTGACAAGTATGCAGAAGGGCAACCAGGTCTTAAGAAAGCCCAGAATACTGAAACGAACGTGATAAGTATTATTGACAATTGGAAAAAATTGCATATATAATTACTTTTTCTACATATATTTTGTTTTTACCTGACATACTTTCCGTGAAGTAACATGAGCAACGCAAGTTTTACCATGTTCCAACTGCTCGAGTCGCCATACGACATCAAGTTCAAAGCTGTTGCCACATGCGAGTGACAATTGTCGCAGCATAAATTGTGCTGTAAAAAATCAGTTTTGAACCGCAATTGTCAATTAAAAGCTTCCTATTCTCTAAATTTATGCTTTTGTTACCATTCTAGCTTTGTAAATTTCGCTAGCTTCTGCTACGCCGGCATCCCATCCTTGTATGCCTCCCTTGGCTTTGGTATAATCCAATTGCCAATATTTGGTAGGTTTACCAAATGCCATGTTGTCTTCAGAAACATGGTAATGGCCAGCAAAGTCCCTTATTACTCCGGCTGACGTCGCGATGCCCATGTGTCCAATAAAAGGCAGAATGTATCTTAAAAAAAATTGAATGTTTATATTAATTATATAAACTGCATAACTTTATTCAGCGTGATTAATCTTGACTTGAGAGAGAAGTTCGTACATTTCACGAATTATTTTTACATTTTACGATAGCTGTCAACGTACAATAAACAATAAGTACTATCAGTTTAACGAATATCGGATGATGCAAATGAATCAGAGACGAGGTTATGGTCAGAATGCATTTAATCGAGAACGACTTACGTTAGGATAGGCAACGGGGTCCAAACGATGCAGAAAGGAAATCTTTGTCTCTCCGGATGAACGCTGAGATCCATCTCGGGCGAGTCATTCGACAGCTTTGGAATATCTGTCAGTAAATCAGGATCTTTCATAACATCTCTCATCAGGATCATATATAACTCACTGACACTTCACTGATGTAGCGCTACGCGAGTGCCGCGACTGGTATATACCGGTATATACCGCGTCTCTTTAAATTCGCTACTCGCTCCAATACTGAAACGCCCGTACTCCCTCCACTCGATATTCATTTCCAAATATTTTTGGCGCTGCTTAATTTTTAAATATCTGAAAACAATAAATAACCAATTGATTAAAAATATTAAATTAATAGTTACATTGTAAACCCTGTTTAAAATAATAGATACAATATGATCAGATTACATATTATAT
>NW_027270003.1:496950-532304 GCF_030848805.1 Temnothorax longispinosus | reverse complement strand
TGCAGCCGCACGCATCACCGGAGACGACTAGGACACCAACAGCAGCGGTCCCGAGACGGACGAGGCGGAGCCACGTCCCAATTAGTATTAAGTCCAGCGTTCGCGTCCGAGGATGGGTGCAATGTCGGGGGAAGGAACCAACTCTGGGAGTTGCGTTTCTCGGTCTCGATTCCCTTTTCCGTTTTGTTTTGTTTTCGTTGGATCGTAGCACGCAGAGCGACCCTATCCGGCGCTGGATAGATTTAAGTTAATACGCCGCGCCATTATTTCTTAGTTCTTTTCTTTTCGTTCGATTGCGGCTCAAGCGGCGTGACTCCTCGTTGGGAGGTATGAATTTTATTTCTTTTGCGACGCATTTTATGTTGTCCCGTCGGCGCGGGTACGGGAGGTCATGCGGCGGCATGACAGGGCTTGAGCCCGATCACACTTTCCAGGAAAGGGAGGCCTCCCGTGCAAACGAACGGGAGACTCTCGTATCACAGGAGGGACCAGCTGTGACGGCCCGCGGATCGGGGGACGGCGCAGGGCAAAAAATGGATCGCGATGGTAAAGCCGGGGCGTATCGGAGATCGCCCGAGATCCGTTCCGCCACGAGGCGGAAATCGCGCGCGAACACGAAGGCGGACCGTCCGCTATGATCGAGCTAGAGGCGCCGTCTCCGGGAATTGAGCAAAATACTTCGGACCGTCCGGGCCGCCCGGGTAGCAAATTAGCGGACCCAGGTGAGTCATCCCCGAGGAATAAGCATCCCGGACTCATGGGAACACTTCGCCGAGATCACGAAGCCGGGTCCCGATGAGACCCGCCGCTCGGGTAGCAAAATAGCGGACCGTCCGGGAACTCGCCCCAGGTGAGTCATCCCGGGGAATAAGTATCCCTGACTGACAGGGACGTCCCGAGAACGGTCATATCCGGTCGCCGTCGAAATCCGACGGCCGATAGCAAAGTTAGAGAACCGTCCGCCATCTTGCAACCTGGACATCTTCCACGGGGAAAGACCGCGAAATGCGTCGTACCAGGTGCGAAATAAGCGTCAAGGGGGGTCGACGTCGTCGGCAGTCCCGGTGCTCTGCACCTGGACATCTTCTTCGGGGAAATCGTCCGGATGGCGATCGTAGATGTGGTAAAAGACCTGGCGCACAGGTCGGCGTCAGCGGCCGCGCGAAATTCAGAAAGTTGAAAAACGGCTACCCTGTTGCCAGGACGGAGCGACCGCGCGAGCGCAATGAGCATGGAAATTTCCACGGGGCTCGGCGCGAATGGCGTAAACACCCGCGTGGAAAATTACCGAAGGCTAACGCGCAGTTAGAGGCGAGAGAAAGCGGAATATCCGTCGGAGTGGGGATGTACGGGACCGATAGTGGGGAGCTCGAACGAGACAAACAACTCGAGGCAGTCTGTCGGGGATGTTCGAGCGTGTAACACGTAATAAGCTTTCCACTGCGTCGTCGCGCTAAGTCACCGCGATCGTCATACAAGTGTGATAATTGCGGCTCGCCAACATTCGTAACAACCGGGAACGCCCGCGGAACGCGTTAACAGTCGTCCTTACAAGGACGAACGGCCTTTTTAGACCGAAATAACTTCGTGCGTCGTAGATAAACGGGGCGTGTGTGCCTACGTATACGAGCGTCCGACATCTTTTGTGACTTGAAGTTTTGTGAACAACCAACACTGGAAATCAATATAATTGAATAAATTAAACATCCTTTTCGTAAAAGATTTCGAAAATTTATTAAATTGGACTTACCTTCTATTTACCTGATCCATCGTCGACGATCACTCGAAGTCCCTCGTTGATCCTGGATACCGGTGGCAGCGACGATCCTGATCGATGACGGCGATGATCCAGCGGTGGCAGGAATCTGAAAAAAGAAGAGAATTAGTCTAATTAATAGTTGGAGATATCGTTCGATACTTACCTTCTCGGTGGGTCAAAGGTCAAACCGAGTGGCGACCGTTGATTTATAAGGACACGTAGCGTTGATTCGTGCCTCCGATAGTACCGTCCGGTTACAGTAGAGGAGCACGAGGAGCACATAACCTTCGACATACACCGATCACGTGACAAGGACCTGCGGCTCTTCACACTGAGACAGCGGAACAGCCAAGGTGGGAGATACCTCAATGCTACGGCGGGGTTAAAATCTTCGTGACCTAAAACAAAATGGCGACCGTGACAGGACACGTACGTGTATGATCGGAAAATTCAAGGTCACGGGTCTTATACATAGACTCGGAGTGCGCGTTTAGCGAGTCTAACGTGCGAATAGTAACGAAAAGGAGGCGATACACAGCGAGGACAGGCAACAGAGAGACCGACCTGCAACGTCATTACAACGAGCGAAGAAGGACGCGAGGTCGTAACGCAACGAGCGCACGCGACCAAAACAACGCGTACCGAGACCGCACGGACGTTAACAGGCAAGTTCGAATCCCGCTGATCGCGTTCAATACCGCGGTACCATAGGGCCGCAGGTTATATGCGAACGAAGCGACGAAGACGCGGACATCGTTGGAACCAGCCGACGGTGACGTGGGACACCGAGGTGTCGTAGCAATTGGCACGACGAGTGCGAAAATCTTAGTGCGTCAGTGTGTGAGGGTACCACGGCACGACAGCTTTCAGCGAGCACCGAGTGCGACCAGGCCAGACGACGAAGAAGTGCAACCGCGTCACAACAACGTGCGTGAAGCGTGTGAAGTCGCGCGTCGACAAACTGACGTGGCGACACTACCGAATCGCACGACGACGTACGGGCGTGAAGTGTACGACGAGTCATAGTGCCGACATAGCGCGAGGGCCGCGAAAATTATTTTCGGTTCGAGGGCAGTGAGAAACCGATCCGACGCGTCGTAACAACGTGCGACAACGAACGCGAGGCCGCAGCGTCATACGCACGCGGTCTAAACAAACGCGTCTCGACAACGTACGGGCGTGATCAGGGCGAAATCGAATCCCGCAACCGACGTCCCAGAACTTCGGCACCATAGGGCCGAAAGTGCGAGGCGGAAAGAAAAATAGTCGTATGGCGACGGTGACGCATACCCCATCTAGGGTCCGCACCAGGTCGCAACAGCAGCCGGCCAACGACAACGAGCATCCGGGTGACGACCCATATAACGTACCTGAAAATACCGAGGGTCGTAACGACCTCGACGAACAATCGCCGTTGGACACAATTGTTCCGACGGACGAACAGCTACCGCAGCAACAATACGAGGCGATTAACCTCAGTGCGGAGAAAACGATGGACACTCCCACGGAAAACGAGCGTAAGCTCTTAGCGCAAGTGCAAGAATTAACGGCGCAGCTAATGGAGATGCAAAGGACCGCGAGGCAGCAGCACAGACAAGATTCCGTCGTAACAATTAATACGGATTGTGGTCCGGCGGGTGAACAACCCGACGACAAAACGGGCTCACGAACGTACGGCGACGAGAATCAGTTCGACGCGGGAAGACTGCAGATGGTACCGATCCAAGCTAGATTGCCTAGAGGAGGATGGATCAAGAGTCCGTTCGACGATTTGACGTTCGTAGGGAAAACGGACAAACAAAACCCTATCAGATTCCTCGAGAAATTCGAGAAGCTAGCCAAATACGAAAGTGTATCCGAAGAGGAACAGATGTTCTATTTCGGCAAAAGCATGAGAGGAGCAGCAAGCCAGTGGCACAAGTTGCAGCCGGCGGGAAGCATCCACGAGATCAAGGAGAAGTTCCGACAAAACTTCTGGGACCGCAAGGTGCAGACGCACTTGAGATTCGGTAAATACAAACCCGGAACGATGGCAATGGCGGAATATGCCTTGAATATGGCGCGTCAAGCAAAAACGTTACGACCGCCGATGACCGACGAGGAGTTGGTGCAAACGCTCCGCGAGCACTTTGACGGTGACATCGCGCGGGAGCTAAGACCGTCAATAGCCAAAACGGTCACCGACATGATAAACATGTTGGACACTTTAGAAAACGAGCGAGAAACTCGACGCTTGCGCGGGGAAGCGCGGAGAACCAGTGACAAGCCGACGAGTCGAGCGAACAATGGGTCGAGTCAGACGACCAACCGAAGCGATGAGACGAAGGATGGCGGACGCCAAAACAATTTTGCCAGACGCGACGCGACGAGAAACTCGCCGCAAACAAAGTCGACCAGCTGGCGAAAGGCTGACACTCCGGATACGAGAAAGCGCGGTGGCGTTGACATAATCGAAGAACCCGATAGCGATGACAGTCAGGCGAAACCACGGGTAACGCGGTATACCCGGGATAGGTACAACAATCCGAGGAAGGAGACGATCAGATCGGGATACCGACCTGACGGGCGAACGACGAGGCCGGATGAACGCGGACAGAAGTTAGCGGCCATCACGGCGAAGGAGACGGAGAGAGAAACGGAGAACACGGTAGAGGAGACCGCCGAATCGGAGGAGTCGGACAAGGAAGGCTGTCTAAGTCAACAGGAGGCGCACAACAGGGCACCACCCGAGGAAGACAGAGATGACATCGTCGACGAGATCGGACGAAGACTCCCCGTGGCGGGCCAGGAGACCGTGGGGTACGACGACGTACCGATGACTGAGCTGGAGTGCAGCGCGGGAAGAATGAAAGCGGTCATGGACACCGGATCGCAGATCACGACGATGACCGAGCAACTGCGCGAACAGTTGGAGAAGTCATGTGAGCCGGTCAAGAGAGTCCCGATTAAGCTGTTCGAGCTACAGGGAGCGTTCTCGAACGAAGGAGTCCCGACACGCGACCAAGTGCAAGTGGGATTCCGGTACGAAAGAAAGATATACGAACATCGATATTACATCGTCGATGAATTAGCGTATGACGTAGTGCTGGGGATGGACGTCCATACCAAGTTCTGCATGAAGCTGGTGTGTCACCCGCGGACGGAAGTAAGATTCTTGCGATCGGAAAGAAGCTACGAGGATGGATGCGTGGAAAAGGCGTATCGTATACTGCTCGAGATGACCCACCAGATGATCCTGAGCGTGGAACAAGCACCGGGATACAAGAGACCGGTACGCGGACGGAGTGAGCCATTCTTGGCGATTATGGAATTGGCGGGTCGGCTAACGAGCAAGGTGAGAGAGTTGGCCGAGGAGTACGGATTCACCGGCGCAAGAACGGCGAGAAGGACGCTATTCCCGAATGACGGGGAGTCGGAGCACACCGGTAATAACCACGAGAATGACGGGGAGCCGGGAGGCGAGAGCGTCGCAACGATGCAAGTGATATACCGCAACCCGGAAGGTAGACAATACAAAGAAGCAAGCCCGGTCATTCTAAACGAAGTGATGCTAATCCCATTGGCGCCCGAGCGTCAGGCGAACGGTGAGGAGGCATCTGTGGAAGAGACGAGTATACAACATCGGAAGACCAAGAAGAAGTGACCGGAGGGCGAAAACGTTGGCGAATATCTCAGTTCGTGAAGAATCAACGTCGGAAGAGGCGTCGAGGGATCCGCGACAGTGGCTCAGAGAAGACAAGTCCGATAGTAAGCGGGGTGGAATGTCAGGCGCGATCGCGAAAACCGAGCGCGGACGCGGGGACAGCGAGTGCGCGCGGATTACTGGGTCGCGTAGTGCGGTGGATCGGGAAACGACCCGGCGTTCGCAACTTCGCGTAATTTTAGCAAGGTTGAATCCGATGAGCCAGAGCGCGAGAGGCCAGAGCGGGGTATGTAGCGGTGAAGTACGCGCGGACAATAAGGCGGGCAGCGAAGCCACAGTGATCCACCGGGGGCGCAACGACACCGCGAAACGACGAATCGATGATCAGTTGCGCGAGGGGCCGCATACGAATGCGAGAAGCAGGAGTGCGGACCGAGTGAAGTGTGACGAGAGGCGTCGGCGGGCCAGAATAAGACGGGAGGTGCGTCGGCGCGAGTGGCGAAAGGTGAAACAAGCGGATCGCCGACAGTCGAGGCTGAACTCTGTGCTAGACGCGAACTTAGGCACAGAGTTGACGGGGAGCATGCAACCGCACGCTCCTCTATCAGGTCCCAGCAACCATGGGACAACCCGAACGGACATTCACGAGGCCAAGTCAACGGCAACCACGACCAGGACGGACTTAGTGGTGATAGAAGGGCAAATCGAAACACCAACCGAGGCGTTAGTAGGCGGGGACCAGTCCACGGTGAGCATTCAGCGCTCGTCCAATGTCAGAAAGCCCATACACGACGGAGGGGTAACAATGACCAACGTCGGAGACCGGCGAAGACACGCCTCCATTCGAGATGCACGCGACTGCGAGGAAAAGCAAAGCCCCGAGCTAGACGAGACTCAACGCTCGGGCCTGACGGGGAGTTTGCAGCCGCACGCATCACCGGAGACGACTAGGACACCAACAGCAGCGGTCCCGAGACGGACGAGGCGGAGCCACGTCCCAATTAGTATTAAGTCCAGCGTTCGCGTCCCGAGGAGGGTGCAATGTCGGGGGAAGGAACCAACTCTGGGAGTTGCGTTTCTCGGTCTCGATTCCCTTTTCCGTTTTGTTTTGTTTTCGTTGGATCGTAGCACGCAGAGCGACCCTATCCGGCGCTGGATAGATTTAAGTTAATACGCCGCGCCATTATTTCTTAGTTCTTTTCTTTTCGTTCGATTGCGGCTCAAGCGGCGTGACTCCTCGTTGGGAGGTATGAATTTTATTTCTTTTGCGACGCATTTTATGTTGTCCCGTCGGCGCGGGTACGGGAGGTCATGCGGCGGCATGACAGGGCTTGAGCCCGATCACACTTTCCAGGAAAGGGGGCCTCCCGTGCAAACGAACGGGAGACTCTCGTATCACAGGAGGGACCAGCTGTGACGGCCCGCGGATCGGGAGGACGGCGCAGGGCAAAAAATGGATCGCGATGGTAAAGCAGCGATTGGGGCGTATCGGAGATCGCCCGAGATCCGTAGAGATAGATGCGCGCCACGGAATGGCGGAAATCGCGCGCGAACACGAAATGGCGGACCGTCCGCTATGTCGAGCTAGAGGCGTCGTCTCCGGGAATTGAGCATCCCTGACGCATGGGGGCACTTCGCCGAGCATACGAAGCCGGGTCCCGATGAAACCCGCCGCCCGGGTAGCAAATTAGCGGACCGTCCGGGAACTCGACCCGGGTGAGTCATCCCCGAGGAATAAGCATCCCGGACTCATGGGGGCACCTCGCCGAGCCCACGTAGCCGGGTCCCGATGAGACCCACCGCCCGGGTGACGAAATGGCGGACCGTCCGGGAACTCGCCCCAGGTGAGTCATCCCCGGGGAATAAGTATCCCTGACTAACAGGGACGTCCCCGAGAACGGTCATATCCGGTCGCCGTCGAAATCCGACGGCCGATAGCAAAGTTAGAGAACCGTCCGCCATCTTGCAACCTGGACATCTTCCACGGGGAAAGACCGCGAAATGCGTCGTACCAGGTGCGAAATAAGCGTCAAGGGGGGTCGACGTCGTCGGCAGTCCCGGTGCTCTGCACCTGGACATCTTCTTCGGGGAAATCGTCCGGATGGCGATCGTAGATGTGGTAAAAGACCTGGCGCACAGGTCGGCGTCAGCGGCCGCGCGAAATTCAGAAAGTTGAAAACGGCTACCCTGTTGCCAGGACGGAGCGACCGCGCGAGCGCAATGAGCATGGAAATTTCCACGGGGCTCGGCGCGAATGGCGTAAACACCCGCGTGGAAAATTACCGAAGGCTAACGCGCAGTTAGCGGCGATAGAAAGCGGAATATCCGTCGGAGTGGGGATGTACGGGACCGATAGTGGGGAGCTCGAACGAGACAAACAACTCGAGGCAGTCTCTCGGGGATGTTCGAGCGTGTAACACGTAATAAGCTTTCCACTGCGTCGTCGCGCTAAGTCACCGCGATCGTCATACAAGTGTGATAATTGCGGCTCGCCAACATTCGTAACAACCGGGAACGCCCGCGGAACGCGTTAACAGTCGTCCTTACAAGGACGAACGGCCTTTTTAGACCGAAATAACTTCGTGCGTCGTAGATAAACGGGGCGTGTGTGCCTACGTATACGAGCGTCCGACACCTTTTGTGACTTGAAGTTTTGTGAACAACCAACACTGGAAATCAATATAATTGAATAAATTAAACATCCTTTTCGTAAAAGATTTCGAAAATTTATTAAATTGGACTTACCTTCTACGTACCTGATCCATCGTCGACGATTACTCAAAGTCCCTCGTTGATCCTGGATTCCGGTGGCAGCGACGATCCTGATCGATGGCGGCGATGATCCGGCGGTGGCGGGAATCTGAAAAAAGAAGAGAATTAGTCTAGTTAATAATTGGAGATATCGTTCGATATTTACCTTCTCGGTGGTTCAAAGGTCAAACCGAGTGGCGACCGTTGATTTATAAGGACACGCAGCGTTGATTCGTGCCTCCAATAGTACCGTCCGGTTACAAGCTAACGCTGGAAAAGGCTGTCATGAAAGTACGAACAAAAGAAGAGGTCAGAACACAGCAGGCCGTCTTAAGAGGAACGGAGGTAGCAGCTAACCTCGACAGAGTCAGCAGTTCCCGCGGAACACGTGGCAAACAGTACGCGAAAGGCTTCCAGCGACAGCATAAGAAGGACGAGGCAACAACGGCGAAACGGTGCACCCGATGCGGCATGACACCGCAACATGCATTTCCTCGTGCCCAACCAGGCATCTGCATGCAATATTTGTAAAAAGACAGGACATTGGGCGGCGATGTGCAGAAAGAAAGCGGTACATGAAGTGAATAAAAATGATAGTAAGAATGAAACAGAAAAAGAAGACGATAAAGAAGATCTCTACTTGGGCGGCGTACAAGCAATAATAAAAGAAGAAAAAGAGGGACAAAGCAAAACACAGAATACCGAAGACAAAAGCAACAAAGAAACATAAATAGAATAAGGACGAAGGCAGCGCACTCCGAGCTGCCATGGATGGCGCATGTAAGCATCAACAGAAAGGACATATCAGTCAAGGTAGATACTGGAGCTGACGTGACGGTGATAAGTGAAGAACTCTATAGGCAGCATCTAGTCGGCATTGCATTGACAAACGCAGGTAAAGGACTGCAAGCGGGGGACTCAATACCTCTCAACGTGCTGGGTAAGTTGCAGGCTAAAATAGAGTGGAGGAATAAAGCAGCTATCGACCACATATATGTCGTCAAGGAGAACATGCAGTCATTGTTAGGCCGTCCGGCCATTAGAGCGTTAGGCATGTTAGACTGGGTAATAGACATGGTCATTGCTGAAGTAAGTAACGACAAACCTGAAAGTGAATTCAGTAATGTATTTGAAGGGTTAGGCTGTCTCAGAAAGTGCAAACCTTACCACATTTGTTTTAAACCAGATACCAAACCGTATGCAGTATCAGTGCCTCGCAGAGTTCCACTGCATCTGATGCACAAGGTCAAAGAAGAGCTAGAACGGTTGGAAGAGTTGGGCGTGATCAGTCGAGTCGTCGAGCCGTGATGCAGTGATAGACTACCGATGGGTTTGTGTTCCAGCGCGGAGCACTTTCAAGAAAGCATGTCTACAGTATTGGATGGACTTCAGAATGTGGTGAACCTATCGGATGACGTTCTTGTTCATGGAAGAACTCTTGAAGAGCATGATAAATGTCTGCGTGCAGTATTGCAGCGTCGATCAGAGGCAGGTCTTACGTTAAACAAAGATAAGTGTGTCTTCAGACAGAAGCGCGTAAGATTCTTGGGATACATTGTATCAGCGGATGAGGGCGTGCAGCCTGATCCTGAGAAAGTGAAAGCTATAACCAGCATGAAGAGGCCAACCAACACTACGGAGGTGAAAAGGTTTTTGGGAATGGTCCATTTCCAGTTAAAGTTTATAGAACATCTGCGGATATCACCAAACCACTGAGAAAACTGTTGAAGGATAGCGTCGAGTTTATGTGGGAATCACCACAGGAAAAGGCCTTCAAAGAAGTCAAGAAAAGATTGAATGAAGCCCCAGCGCTCGCTCTTTTTAGCACAAATAAGAAGACAAGAATTTCGGCGGACTCTTCGTCATATGGATTAGTCCTGGAGCAATTCGATGAAGAACAAGAAGATTGGAGGCCAGTCTACTATGCGTCTAGAGCTCTATCCGAAACCGAAAAAAGATACGCTCAAATAGAAAAAGAGGCGTTAGCATTAACGTGGGCATGTGAGAAGTTTGCAGCGTTCATCATAGGAGCACCAGACCTTGTCTTAAGGACGGATCATAAACCATTGATCTCGATTCTGGGATCCAAGCCTATTAGTGATCTCTCCCCGAGATTGCAACGGTTTCGGATGAGACTAATGCGTTTTGCTTATATTGTTGAGTATGTTGCAGGGAAATTCTTTGATAACTGCGGATACACTCTCGCGGGCACCGTTGTCAGATGCCCGTGACGCTGAGGATTGCTTGTGTGATGACGGCATCGAAAAGTTGTACAAGCAGTTGTTAAGAGACGGATGTCCGACCAATTTGCGATCAAAATACGTGAGATGCAAGACAAGGACATGGTCATGCAAGAAGTTTTGAAATATGTACGAGAAGAATGGCCGAGGTATCGCAGAGATGTACCAGAGAAGCTATTACCATATTTCGAGGAAAAAGGTATCCTGACGGTGACACCAGATGGGACCCTCCTATGCGGCACGCGGATACATATCCCAAAATGTCTACGCAACGAGGTGCTTGAGAGGATACATCAGGGTCATTTAGGAGAGAAGAAGTGTCAGGGACGAGCCAGGCAATCTGTATGGTGGCCAGGAGTCAATGCAGATGTGCGAGCACGGTGCTTGAAGTGCACCATATGTTTGGAACATCGTTTGCAAACCAAGGAACCTCTAATAGTGACAGAACCACCTGAACGACCATGGCAGGAAGTAGCAGTAGACTTCTGTGAAAGAGAAGGAAGACACTATCTGGTGATGGTTGATTGTTTCTCTAGGTATCCAGAGGTCGTATACATGTCATCAACTACAGCAGCAAACACGATCGCGAAGATGAAGGACATATTTGGGAGACACGGAATTCCAGAGCAGGTACGCTCAGACAATGGTCCGCAGTTCAGCAGCCAGGAATACAAGCAGTTTGCCGAGAATTTCGAGTTTGCCATAATTACAAGCAGCCCGAGATATCCACAAAGCAACGGGAAAGTTGAAGCGGCAGTAAAGACAGTCAAGCGCATCTTGGAGAAGGAAACAGAACCTACTCTGGGTTTATTGGCATATCGTACTTCTCCTCTGGAAACAGGCAGCAGCCCGTGTGAATTGCTCATGGGAAGAAAACTTCGCACGCCGGTGCCATGTTCGGCGATGACACTAACACCCAAATGGCCTGATCTGAAAGCGTACCGCCAGCAGTTATGGGCGGGAAAGCTTCGCAGCAAACAGCAGTACGACAAGAGACATCGAGTGCGAGAGCTACCAGAATTGATGCCGGGTGAACTGATATGGATAAAGGACTAGCGAGCATATGGCACTGTTGTACGTCGTCGTACTGAACCAAGGTCGTATGACGTACGATACCCGGGAGGCTTGTTGCGACGTAACCGGAGTTTTCTGGAATCAACCAGACGAGCAATGGAAGACGACGATAAAGATGAAGATGATTGGGGAACAGTAGCTAATGAAGATCAGCCGCGGCAGGAGGCGGATAAAGAACCAGCGCCGGCTAAACAACCGGAACCCTTGCGACAAAGTAGTCGCCAACATAACACGCCGAGAAGATTACATTATCAACAATTAGGGAAACCGACTAATCAGAGAAAGTAGAGAGGTTTAAATTGGAATTTTGATTTATGTATTAGTACACCAAAGGTTAGTCTCATCGATTGTAAAATAATCGCGATAGTTTTGTTTGAGCTATACCCTATAAGTTTATATGAGCAATTTAATTTTCGTTATAAAAAGGGGAGGATGTTGCGCGATGCTTCATTAGAGAAGTCGTAGAGGCGCTGCGAGTTTGGCGAGTCGGTAACAGCGATAGCAACACAGACACTCATACACACCTCTCGGAGACATCGGCACGATTGTACACGTGACGAGCAATAAAGTCTTTTATACATTACACGAGATATTCCTTGCACCCGAAAGCACAACACATATCACTTAGGGAAACAGCAATATTACTCAGAAAACGGTTTACTTCGTATTTCGACTTTGATTAATACAGACGCAATTATTTCCATTCACAAACAATTGCTAGACTTTTTGTCTGTTCACTGCCTACAGACTGTACCTTAATTGATTGAACTATTCATGAGATCAATAAAGATGAAAACAATAAAAAGTTTACTTTTATTCAGTTCCAAGATATTCAGAAGAAAAAGGGGGCCTAATAATTTGTCTGTGTGTGGCTGTGTTTATACTATATATAAAGATACAAATTATCCTACCTCTCTGCAGATTGCAACCGCGTCTGCGAAGACGTAATCTCCCGCGACTACGTTGAGGTAAGTCCTCGTTCGTTCTTATATGGTCCATCAATAGTGGTTCTGAATTCGGCTCCGATTCGTCGATAATCGGTGCTGCCAAAATTGAATAAAAAGATTAATAAAAACTGAGACATTAGATGATATACACATTAATAAGGAAGAAAGAACTCAATAAGAAATAAATAAAATTAAATTAGATTATACGCACATGCAGGGCTTTGCAAAAATATTTGTTTATTACAAATTTTATATGCTCTTGTATATAAATCATATTATATTATCGATATACGCAATATGGAACATATTTAATTAGGATTTAAAAATATATATATGTATTTTTCTATAAAATCAATGATTAATCCGTGTATGGACAATGGAATGCGAGGAGAATACTCGATTGTGATTGGTCAATTTCTTACGGCTTAGAGCTTAAATATCCTTTAAAACAAGGTTGTAGACCAACACTTATAAGTGTAAAAAATAACATCATAGAATTTACTATAAGACTATTTTTTTCTAATAAAATTATTATCGACACAGTAGATTGTGCATTTGAATCATTGAGATTTCGTTCTTAGTACAGATAAAAGATCTTTATCATAATATATAAAGTTTTGTATATAAAATTGCAGTTTTACATAATACTATTAATAAATATGCAAATGTGCGTACCTATGTCATTTCCTATATGTGATTATTTTCTACGTGATTAATGATATTGAAAAACTTTAAGCACTCTCAATAAAATATTAATCAAAAATTATCTCAGTAATGTACCTGATATTAAACTGTTGGAATTCGCATTATGTATTCGACCCTTCGCGGATATACCGCGCGTTACGCACATTAAATTCCATCGCTAGTCTACGTTACTTTCTGGAGAGGCGCTTGGTATTGTCTCGTGCGGTATTGCCTTTGTGCGGCACCTTTACTTCCTCTTTGCCTCTCACGAAAGTCACAAGTGTTCAAAGTCATAGTATACTAAATACATATCATTTGTCCTAAAGAGTGTCTCATATATTTTTTTGACCGATTCCTAATCCTGCGCCAACAGGTTATGGGCCCAGGTTGCAATTAATTGCGGTTGAGAAGATAAAATAAAGCGTGGCGGTCAGATACATTTACCGCGCGTAATTCGATCACGCGTCGAGAACGTGTTAAGTATATACTCGGTGTGCCTGTGTATCCGGATCATCGCGGGACTGTAGAAATGTCGACTCCGATGAGGATTGAATTGCTTACCAAGGATAACTACGACTCCTGGAGCATGCAGGTGGAAGCACTAATGACGAAGAACGGCACCTGGAAATTTCCGAGTGGCGAGGTTGTGGCACCGGAAATAATACGCGGAGACCCGGCGAGAGAAGCGGCTTATAAGAAGTGGATACAGGACGATAAAAAGTTAAGTCAGACTTAATTTTATCTATTAGTCCATCAGAGTTGCAACAGATACGGGGATGTGTAACATCACGTGAAATCTGGCTAAAATTGCAAGGCATTTACGCTTCAAAAGGCCCGGCTCGGAAGGCCACCTTGTTAAAGAAATTAGCGCTTCAGAAATTACAAGAGGGGGAAGACGTGCGCGAACACATGAACCATTTTTTTGACGCTGTAGATAAATTGGCCGTTATGGGCGTAGACGTAAATCAAGAATTACTGAGCATTTTACTATTGTATAGTCTACCGCCGAGCTTCGAAAATTTCAGGTGTGCTATCGAATCACGCGATGAACTCCCGGGAGCGGAGGCCCTGAAGATAAAGATCTTGGAAGAGAGTGAAGCACGACGTCAGAAAAAGCACGACGAGGAAGCCGGAGCAATGCTCGCCTGGAAGAAACAGAAGGGGGCATGGAAGAAACGAAGCCCGTTTCGACGAAATGATAATCCCAAGAGTAAAATCAAGTCGATTCCAAGAGTTAAGTCGATTCTGAAGGTCAAGACGAATTCAAACGCCGACGCCAAGATTAAGTGCTTCAAGTGTCAAAAATCGGGCACAGGGCTACCGATGTCCCAGAAAGGCTGAAGGTCACGGAGGCAAAGCAGCTCAGGAATCCGAGGCGTACATTGTTTACGAAGCTGATCAAAACATTGCGCTCAGAGCGGATTCGAGTCTCAAAGACAACCGTTGGTGTTTCGATAGCGGTAGTACCTCACACGTATGCCACGATGAAAACATCTTTGTTGATATCACGAACGCGGAGCATGAACAACTCAGCCTTGCCAGTAACGCATCGACAGAAATAGAAGCGAGAAGAATTGTTAAGCTACACATCTCCAACGGATCTACAGGAAAACAATCAATCTTGAGGAGACACTTTTGGTTCCCAATTTGAGGACAAATCTAATATCTGTGTCGAAAATTACAGACCGCGGGCACGAGGTAATATTCCGGAGGAACGAAGCCATCGTGAGAAGCCCGGATGGATCGATCAAAATGATCGCTGATCGCGTCGGAAATCTGTACTATATTTGTGGAACACAAGAAAAAGCTGGATTGACTTCAGAAGATTTGGATCGAGAGAAACTAGCGTTATGGCACCGAAGACTGGCTCATTTGAATATTCGCGATCTGGTGGAGATGACAAAGAAAGGAGCCGTTTCAGGTGTGAGTCTTGGACGTATAGAAGATTTGCCTCCCTGTGACACATGCATACGAGGTAAGCTAACTTCGTTGAGCTACACTCAGAGCACTGCCAGGAACATCGAGAAGCTGGACATCGTTCACACTGACCTATGCGGACCCATGAGGGTGACGTCGAAAGGAGGGGCATCCTACTTTCTCACTTTCATCGATGACTGCACCAGATGGTGTGAAGTTTACTTCATCAAACAGAAGAGTGACGTTTTCGCCACATTTTTGGAATACATGGCATATGCTGAGAAGCGAACCGGGGAACGGATTAAGCACCTTCAGAGCGACAATGGTCGCGAATATTGTAACAAAGAATTCGACCTATTTTTGAAGGAACAGGGGATTCGACGACGGCTTACCGTTCCACACACTCCGCAGCAAAACGGCGTAGCCGAGCGAAAGAACCGTACTCTTATTGAAATGGCACGGTGTATTCTGTTTCAGGAAAACTTACAGATGACCTTCTGGGCAAAGGCGGTGCATGCTGCAAATTATTTGCGAAATCGATGCGCGTCTAGAAGCCTGGAAGGCGCAACGCCGTATGAGAGATGGACAGGGAGGATACCGGACCTGAGACATCTCAGAGTGATCGGCACAAAGACGTACGTCCTGAACAAAGCTTCGACGAAAGAAAGTTCGAGGCACGTACCAAGGAGGCATTCTCGTTGGTTATTCCGAAATTACCAAAAGATATAGGGTATGGATACCATCGGATAATCGAGTGATTATTGCTCGAGACGTAAAATTTCAGACGGAACTCGACCTAGCTTCCTCCAAAGACGAAGAGATTGACGCTAAAAACCTCATGAGCAGTGATTCGGATGGTGATGAGCGAGAGAGACCCTCAACTGTCAGGGAGTTCGAGATCGCGCCGGCCGAAACAATTCAGGAACCAGAGGTTGGGAGTGTCGAGATGCGTAGGGCGCCTGGGAGGCCACGCATTGTTCGTACCGGAAGTCGTGGCAGACCACGAAAGGAGTACCGTTTGACCAGTAAGGAGAATACTGAAGACGCCGACATGGAGCTGGACGAAGACTCGACCCGTGAAACGACGAGCGAAGTTCCCGTTAACGCCGGCGCATCAGCGGCTGACGAAGACGGAGACGCGGAAGAAGGCATTTGTCTTCCTCGAGGCAAATCTCATGATGGAGGCAGCAAACGTAGCGGAAATAAGGCTCCAGGATGTTATGACAGGACCTCACTCAAAGGAGTGGATGGATGCTATGGTGGTAGAATTCAAGAATATCCTCAGTCGAGATACCTGGGAGTTGGTCGACCGCCCCAAAGGTCGAACTGTAGTTGACTGCCGCATGGTCCTCACGAAAAAATTAAAGCCCGATGGAAGTTTTAGTCACCGAAAAGCACGTCTCGTCGCACGCGGTTTTTCACAACAACCAGGCATTGACATTCTCAAACCTTTGCACCGGTTGCTAGATTAGAGTCATTGCGATTGATGATGGCACTGGCCGTACAATATGGAATGAAGGTCCACCAGCTCGATATCGTCACGGCATATTTGAATGGTTTTCTAAATGAGGATGTTTTCATGGAAAAGCCGAAGATGTTGGAAGACATCCTGCAGGAGATCGTTCGCCGAGAGGGAAAGAATAACATCATTGGTGCTAAGGCACACAAAATGTTAGTTGATATGAAAAATGGAGATAAGGTTTGCCTACTAAAGAGGGCCTTATATGGCCTTCGGCAAGCTGGTCGTCAATGGTACAAACGTCTAGATAAAATTATCCGTCGACTTGGACTAACTCCGATCAACGCTGATCCGTGTCTCTATCATGCAAGGCGTAATGAAACTCAAATAATAGTGTTAATCTATGTCGATGATATTTTGATCTGTTCACAGGACGAAACTTGGATTAAGGGATTTTGTCAAGGCCTGGCTCGAGAGTTTGAAGTCAAAGAACTCGGACAGGCCCGGTATTGCCTAGGAATTGAGATCGCTCAGGACACAATCTCGCTAACCCAGCGGAAATATATTAAGGAAGTCCTTGAGCGGTTTCGTATGGAAGCCTGCAACCCTGTGTCTACTCCTGGAGAAAATAAAATTCGGGCAGCTGCAACGACTCGATCAAACGAAAAGGATGAAGACACAATTAAGCCTTATCGTGAGCTCATCGGTGCCCTAATGTACCTGGCCGTTGCGACGCGCCCGGACATAACGTATATAACAAGCTACCTTGCTCAATTTAATCATTGTCATACTTTGGAGCACTAAGGGGCTGCTAAACGTGTGTTACGTTACCTCCAAGGCACCTCTAATCATGGCTTATGTTTCAGCAAATCAAGCATCAAAGTAACGGGGTACTCTGACGCGGACTGGGGTAATTGTGCAGTCGACAGAAGATCCTACACCGGTTACGCGTTTATATTGAGTGGAGCTGCCGTGAGTTGGAAGTCTCAAAAGCAGCGAACCGTTGCACTCTCCTCGACTGAAGCCGAGTACATGGCACTCGCGGAAGCGGCTAAGGAGGCTGCTCACCTGCGAGCTCTATTACAAGAACTTGGAAATCCAGGGATCCAAATCACCGTTTTTCTGTGATAACCAGGGCGCTAGGATTCTAACTGAAAACCCGGTCTTCCATAGTCGGACCAAGCACATCGATATTCGACACCACTTCGTCCGACAGGCCGTTGAAGACGGCATACTAACGCTCAAGTCGATACCGACTTCTGAAATGGTAGCCGACGTCTTGACTAAGTCGTTACCAAAACCGAAGCATTGCAATGTATCGAGTCATTAGGGTTAAAATTATGTACGTCAAACGCGAATCTCAGTTACGCTCGGATCGAGTAAGGCGTGTTGAAATTCGCATTATGTATTCGACCCTTCGCGGATATACCGCGCGTTACGCACATTAAATTCCATCGCTAGTCTACGTTACTTTCTGGAGAGGCGCTTGGTATTGTCTCGTGCAGTATTGCCTCTGTGCGGCACCTTCACTTCCTCTTTGCCTCTCACGAAAGTCACAAGTGTTCAAGTCATAGTATACTAAATACATATTATTCGTCCTAAAGAGTGTCTCATATATTTTCTTGACCGATTTCTGATCCTGCGCCAACATAAACATACTTAATTTATATAATTGAAAAATAATTTCCGACTATATTTAGAGAATTTACCGAAAATTCCTTTTTTTAAACATCTCAAATTTTGGTTAAAATAAAATCAAAACATTGACTTGGATAGACTTTGCAAGAATTATTTATCTATAACCAATTAACAACGTAAGAAATCTTTTAAACGTACCTCGTGATAATCCATCATATCTATTCGATGCAATGTTGGTAATTATCGGATCTATTACTGTCCCTTAATCTTCAATAACGGTGACATGGCGACAGGTTCTTGCACTATAAATAACGAATAATGTATAATAATATAAATATTTACAGAAATTTATAAAACTAAAATATGAATAAAAAGTAAAAGTAAGTAAGTTAGACCGTCGTGAGACAGGTTAGTTTTACTTTACTGATGACCAGTCATTGCGATAGTAATCTTGCTCAGTACGAGAGGAACCGCAGGTTCGGACATTTGGTTCACGCACTCGGTCGAGCGGCCGGTGGTGCGAAGCTACCATCCGTGGGATTATGCCTGAACGCCTCTAAGGCCGTATCCTCTCTAGTCAAAGGTGGCAATGATATCTCTAGGAGTCTCGTGAGTCGAAAAGCTCAAAACAATGTGACACACTTACTAGGCGGCCGGTCCCCTCGCGGGCCGGTCGTCGCACGAGCCCGGTTTGCCGTACGGCGCCTCTGCCCGTCGTCGGGATCTCACCGCTTACGACGGCACGGCGTCTAACGGTCGAACATGAGTTTCGCGAGTTCGATGTCAAGACTCGGAATCGTCTGTAGACGACTTAGAACTAAAGAAAGTAAAGAAATTTCCTTTCCTTCTTTCACATACAAATATAAATATAAAAAAGTTTGTTCTTTTTCCTATCATAAAAGTGCATGTAAATATAACAAACTCTTAAAATACTTTCTATATCAACATCCTGTAGGTACACCATGCAGCCGCACGATGACCGCGACCCACGCGACGCAGTCCGAGGTGTTGTCATCTCTCCGAGGACGGGGGCAATGCTCACGGACGCTTACCATCTCGGCAAAGGGTTCTGGGCGACCAAGCCGGTGCCGGCTAAGGTACCAATGCTACACCTGCACCGGCAGGAAGCGGGGACCAGCGACCGACGTTCCCGAGGCGAGGAACCAGGTACGAGCGGTGAGCGAGCAACGCCTGAGACGCGGAGGACGTCTGAGACCGGAGCAACGGCCGCGACGTCGAGCGACTAAGCGCAAAGCGCTGAATAAAATAAGGTGGAGCACGCGGGCTCCACGTAAATGTAAATAGACTCTAGGATATAAGTAAAAATATAAGCATACCACTAAAGACGCCATGACTTCGTCATATTATAGACGCGAGCGTAATGAATTAGGTTTAAGTAAATTAGGATTAAGATGATGATAAAACCCCGCCGAATAGGTAGTAAAAAGATTGTGTTGGCTACAGCCATTAGGAAAGGGGTACGAAATAATTAAATTCGTTTTTTTTCTCTTTCGTTTGTTTCTCTGCGGATGCAACTAAATAAAAAGCGCATCGCGCAACAGCAAACAAAGGTTCCCAATAAGCACAAGTACGTCTTATGTACGTACAATGGACATCCATGTCGGACATTGTGTACATCCACCGGACGTCCATATTAAGTACGACGGACGTACAGTGGACATCCATTGTATATCCGTTTGCAACTGGGCTGGACATCCATAGGACATCCATTATTGGACATTTATGGATCTTAAATGGATATAAATTATTAATCTAACGGACGTACTTGGACCTTTTATGGACAAAATTTATACCTTTACTGGACATATTTCGGCTTCTTATTATACGTGCATAATTTAGAATTAATTAGGTAATAAAATGAATAACGATTAGTGAGAAAAACTGAAATAGTTTTATTTTATACAGTTTTATATTATCACAGTATACATATACTTATTATTATTACTGCACTTACAGTATCACTGCAGTATTTTGTAATACTGCAATACATTTATTAAATTAAACTAAAATAATATTTATATATGTATATCATATAACTAACTCTTTTATAATCTTATATTTTATATAAATTAATAATTTATATATATAAACTATATATATAAACTATATGTATATATATATATATATATATATATATATATAAACTAAAATATAAACGAAAAAAATATAAACCATAATAAAAAATGAAAGTGATGATGAGTTTCTCAGGTAAGTTATTAATAAATGATTCGACCAATTAATTTTCAGCATCTGAACCTTCACGCGCAGTTTCTGCATCATTATTATTCTCTCCACGTTTCTTATTATTATTATTACTACGTTCTTTGGCTCTTCTTAACCACTTTTGGATTGCTTCTTCGCACTCTTTATTAGTAGAATTTGGGATGCTTTTTTTGACAGAACCTATAATATAAAAACAGGGTAAAAAATAATTAGAAAATTGTAAATAGTATAATTGTAAGTAATAAAATTGTAAATAGTAATTGTATATTGTATATTTGATAATCTACGAAGAAAGAATGATTTTAATAAAATCGTTAAAAATATCGTAATAAAAGATAATCTAAAAACTACTTACCAATTATCAAATCCGCTAATTTTAATTTGTTAAAAGTTTTTTTGGCTCGCCTTCCCAACCAGCTATAGGTGATGCAAGGTCATTTGTTATTAACATTTGCAAAGCTCTTTGAGTAAAATTCTGTACAGAACTTCCACCAATTTTTGCAAGTTGATTCATCTGTAAAATTCAAAATAAAAATAATAATCAACTAAATTTCATTAATTGATAAAGAATATTTGTAAAACTGCAATAAATATGTAACATATATATGTGAGAATAACACATTCATAAAATATTACCGCAACGTTAAAATTTTTCTCGTCGTTTAGGTGTTCATCGACGCGGATTAGGTCTTCCTCGTCTTGTAACGGAAAATTAAACATTGTGAAGAATGAAGTTGTTGCTTCCTCCACTTCATGAGTCACCTTATTCATAACAATACGATTAACCGATGAGGTTAATTCGTGAAGTGAATCTGTATATTGCCACATGCTGGCTTTGAAAAGATTTTGTTGTTGGATGATTTCTTTAAAATAATTTTCTGGAAAAAAGTTTAATATATTTATTAATCGTGTCGAACATGTAATAATAATTTAATTTTATAATAAGATTAATGATAATTCTATCGAAAATAACTGTACATAAAATATATATACTCGCAATCACAAAATTTGCCTATTGCCCGAATTTTTTAACCAATGCAATATATGGCTTAAATGTCCATAACGCGTTCTGAGTACTTTATTTCGGCCACAACGCGTTGTGTTTTCCAACGCTCAGTGGTCAAAATAAATATCCAGAACGTGTTGTGGACATTTAAACTTATCCATATCGCATTGGTTAAAAATTCGGGCAATGGGCAAATTTTGCGATTGCAAATAACATATACATACCACAGTTGTGTTTTATATGTACAGGACAACATTTACATTCTTGTTCATTAACATTCAATGGTTTATCGTTGTCATCTAAAGATTTATTACCTCGTTATTACCTACAAAATTTACAAAAAATACATTATAAGCTTTTGCATTTTGTAAAGGTGCTTAATAGTTGTGATTAATAATTATATATATTACAAAAAATAATTTACCAATCGATAAATTTTTTTCAAATTTCTCCATTCGAATTCTATCGTTATTAGTAGCTTGACTCTTTTGTTTCGGCTTTTTTTACTTATAAAAGTACTGGTGTCTGGAAGAAAACATTAGGAACTAAATGATTGAATGTTTTTTGAATTTATAAAGTATTCGCGAATGTTTTCTTTTATCCCTAAAAATTTACGTTATACTTTTATTTTAAAAAGATTTTAAAAAGTAAAATAACGCCAGATACTACTATGTCTCTTCATTTATAAGATAATTAATTTTTAACAAAATTTATATAATGTAGCAAATAAATACATGCATACGAACCATTCGTTAAACGTGGAGGAGTCGGCAATTTAGTCGGCAATTTATTATTATTGTTGATGATGATAGATTATCCTCATCAAATGAAGAGCCAACGTTTTTTTTATTATTTTCCTTTTATTTCTGTCAGATTCTGTTTCATTCTGTTTAGATCTGTCAGAATTTACATCGGACGAATATTCCGCCCGTTTACACTTTCTTTCTGCTGTTGAATAATCATCTAAAACAAAATAAATATAACATGACGACAATGCATAAATATATTTTTTGTTAATTGATACATAAGAACACAATAAGTAATATATTTACAAAAAGTTCCATTTCGTATAAGCCGAATAGGATATGAAGGCCAAGAAGTATCAAGTGCATCGTGATTTTTTACTGCAGCTTTCAACTTGTCAGGTGTAAGCGTCGCCAATAACATTTGTCATTTAGTATCCAACTTGATGGAACTACTTCAACACAATCTTCATCAGTGAAAATCACAATAGTCCATGTCTTTGTCATTTTTCCTGCAAATTATTAACAATTTGTGTACGCAACTTCAAATCGATCATTTTAAATATTATATAAATATTTGGAATCAAGCCGTTAACAAACAGAAGGGAATTCAATTTTTTATCTTATCGTAAAATTTATTTGTTAGGTATATATATTCTCAGAACAATTGAATATTATAATAATATTCTTTGGAATGTTATTCATCATTTTAAAAATACTGAGAAGTTAATAAATTTAATATTTAAGAAATACATCTCTATTTTTATTAATTTTAATTGTAAAATATGATCTTAATAAATATAATCTAAAATAATTTTAATTGTAAAATATAGAAATAAATTGTAAAATGACATTTAAATAATCCTAAATTAAAATTTTTTTATATAGAAAAGTAAAATTATTAAAATCTAAAAATATCAATTAGACGCGGAATGAAGTAAGGGAAAAATAACAAATTTATCTTTAAAATGTAATCTTATACATTTATGCGATATTTCACTTATATTCCAACTTTGAAGATCGTTAACAATGTTATCAACTAAATATATACCCAAATCAGAAGAATTACATGGTTCATTATAAAAATCTTTTTTTGAATTATATTTATTTCCAATTATTACTATATTTTTATCGTTACTAGCAATATTTTTAATTAAAACAATGTCACCATTATTTAAACTACAACAATTATTTGGATCTTTTATTTTTAGAGTAAAATTAGAAAATACAATTTTTTCCCATTGACTAGTACACAAAAATTGATTTAAAGATCCGTTATCATGTTTATTGAATAATTTGGGTTTCACATTCAAATTATTTTCTTCACTTAATTCTGCAAAATTTTCTTCATATATACGATTAACTATTTGTTGCAATGGTTTATCTTTTTTTCTAATATATCCTTTTATCTTTTGCATATGATTTTCAAAGGGATAGGCACTGTATTCTTATAACATTCCAAATTTTTTACATCATCGCATAAATGTAATAAGTTATGAATATTAATTGAACAATTATCTTTGCCATACAAAATTATATAACTTTTTACAAAATAATTAAGAAGAGAATTAGCGTAATCTAAATATCTAACATGATGGAGAGACGATAAAATAGTGACAGCTACATTTAAAGACATAAAATTGAGATAATTGTCTCGATTAAGTACAGATTTTAACACAACAGGACCTGTGTACAATAAAAATTGTCTAAATTCTGTAGCTTTCCATCTTCTACTTTTTTCTAATGATCTAGGTGTACGATTAAATTCTAAAGGAATATTTTTAATTTGATTTATTAATAAACCAGAAATTTGTGTAATTTGTGCATGAGATAATTTTACTGATGGTTTACCAAAACACCACATACTCACTACAGCTTTTGTAACGCCTAAATCAATTAAATGCATCGGCTCGACAGGAAAATCACGAATCATATCTAAATGTTCGATTAATTCAAGATCAGAAGTTTTTGAACTTATGTGATGTTTTTCTTGAGATTTTGATCTAAATTCTAAATCGGTTCTATCACGGAATTTATTTAAATTCGAGAAACAAACTCTACCGTTAATATAATCCCCTTCTATAACACATTTTATACATGAATAATAACCGGTATGACCTTTTGTAAATTTAATAAACGCCTTAGCAGGTGTATCGCAAATAAAACCTTTAATTTTGAAGGGATAATTAAAACTTTTGTTCTCTTTATTTATTATGATACCGTGTGTTGACAAATCGATAACTTCGGCAATAAAATCTTTTAAAAATAAATTTGCTTCATCTGGCTTTTTTTCCCCGTGATATATACCTACAATACCTACTTTATTACGATTTTCAACTAAACTACATAGTATTGGCCACAACTGCTGATTCGAACTTTTAAAAAATGGTAAACCATCAATATTTATGTAAACTTCTATTTGTTGCAAATTTTTTAAAGATACAAATGAACATAATTTATGAATACAATTATTCAAACCAAAATGATAATAATGTCCTGGTTCAACAATCTTCAATGTATTTTTTCTAGGAGTTTTTAATAATACGCGAGCATCCGAAGGTAATTCATCATGTTCTGATTTTAAAATAGCTAATAATTCGTTAATTGCAACATGAGTAATTTTATTTTTCCAAGCCCAAGTAGCAAGTTGTGATCGTAGAGAACATTTATTGGTTGTATTGGAATTTTCATAATTATTAATTGATTCGTTATTCAAAGTGCTTTCATTAAAATCTATAATAAAATCATTATTGGATGTATCACTATCTGAACTCTCTAAACTTTCTAATATATTATTATCAAATTCAATATTATCAAAATTATTATACAAATCAATGCAATTAAATTGTTCATTAATATTCGTTTTATTATTCAAATCATTATTATTTAAATATTGAGCAAAAGCTTGATCAGATTCAGCTAAATTTATCGTAGAATCTGTACTAGCTTTTGCTCGCCTATAATATTTAGTTGCAATTTTAGGCATACTCACTTATTTTCCAAGAATTTCCTAAAGGCAACACAGTCCTTAAGTGTGATCTTGTAAATTAATTGTACCAATGGTGTTGCGTAACTTTCCTCAATGGATTTTTCAAAGCAACAGATTTTCCAGAGCTATATAAAATAAAAAATGTTTTTAATTTATAGGATTTAAAAGTATTAATTTATTTTAAAGAAGATATAAAATAAGAATGAGTTTAGATGAAGCATATTTATATTTTGAGTCAATGCGCTAAGTCAAATACATGGGCTGCTTTCCAACAATGACACAGTGCGACATAGTATCATTCTATTGTCTTTCAATACCACTGAACGGCAAAGATAAAATAATACTGTGTCATACTGTGTCGTTGCTGGAAAGCACTCATGATTAACAGGTTGTATGTACATACAATATGTGAAAATCTGAAATATGTATTATACATGAATGAATATTGTTAGTTCATTAAAAAGTTAGTTTATTTTATTAAAAATATCATCTAAAAATATAAATTAATTTTAGATGTAGCAAAATGTATATAGCGTATTCTACAATGAGACAGAAGTCAGCAATCAGAAGATATAAGCGAGTCATAAGCCTGTTTTAAAGCATTCATAAGTTGGAACGCAGTTGTCATAATGAGACAGAAGTCAGCGCAATCAGAAGATATAAGCGAGTCATAAGCAATTATAAAGCATTCATAAGTTGGAACGCAGGTGTCATAAAAGATTGGCAAAAATCCAATCCTTGTCACTTATAGCTTATAGCTGCTTCTGTCTCATTGTAGAATAGGCTTATATATTTTATGAACATACATCATACATACAATTATATTTTCAAGCAGATTTTCAATATCGAAGTACAACACATACTTACATTTTTTCGTATCCGTGTATCCTCACAACCTTTAGGTCTGTCTCGATCCGTTCGACAACCCGCGACACCGCTAACCGGATCAATCTCCGACGAGTCGATTGTAATTCTTCGAAATACACCGCGTGTACCACACTTGGTTATTCTACACTATTTTTAAAATTATAATAATGCGAATTATTATTGCGATAAGTAAATAAATATTATACGCTGCTTCTATTCTCTTGATAACGAAAAATATGTAATATCGTCATATAAAGTAAAATATTAACTTTTTAGGTTATAAAATAAAAATCTGCTAAAATTATGTATTTATTAAATACATATATATAAATATACATATACTTACATTTTTTCGTATCCGTGTACTCTCACAACCTCTAGGTTTGTCCTGATCCGTTCGACAACCCGCGATGCCGCTAACCGGATCAATCTCCGACGTATCGCACATCGCGTGTACCCGCACACTTATTATATTCTACACTGCGACAATTGACACTACGTACGTACGTACGTATACCTGCATGCCTCTCTGCGAGCAGCAACGTGATGCAGGTGAAATTATAACTGAGTAGCCCAGAAATGGACAATAGACCAAGGGTGAACCGGTACGATACACGAGTAACACGAGTAAGGCACGAGCGCGCTCATCCCTGCACAAGCCCGCCAAATCAAGTCACGTGATCGCGCTCGACCAATCCGCGCAAGACTCGTTAATTATTACACGCCCGGGCCATGGTATCTGCACGCGTATGATCACGCCATAAAAAAAGACTGCTACGCATACTATTATAAACATATTATAGACATGACGACGGAAAAATTAAAATGCTTTACGTGACGGGAGAGTAACGCTATGCCTTACAAAACTCATTTTTGTGACAAAAAATATGGACATAATAATAAATCCAAAATAAGTCCATGTACAAATGTCCAATGGATGTACAGTATATATTCATAAATTAGTTATATAAAGGGGATCTCAAATGGATGTCCACTGGACGTCCCTCTTTATTAGTCCAATGTACATCCTTATATGGATGTACAATGGACGACCTTATTATGTCCATGGACGTATGGTAGTAAAATGGACGTAAAACGGACGTCCATAAGATGTACGGTGCTATTTGGGTTGAGTTTGCTTTTCGGTTACCTATCCCGTAAGATAAGGGGCACAATCGCGGAACCGCGGTAACGGGGTAACGCGGAAGGACCGGGAAGCCAATTGACAACGCAATCGGCTTACCGACGTAGGAGCGCGTTACGGAGATGCCGCGTAGTCGGTCCATCAAGTTGCGATGGATTTCGAGCGTGGCGGAGCGAAATGGCTGACCGACAGCGGAATCGGCTTACCGACGTAGGAGCGCGATACGGGGATGCCGCGTAGTCGATCCATCAAGTTACGATGGATTCCGAACACGGTAAAGCGAAATAGCTGACCGGGAGCGGAATCGGCTTACCGACATAGGAGCGCGATACGGGGATGCCGCGTAGTCGATCCATCAAGTTACGATAGATTCCGAGCGCGGTAAAGCGAAATAGCTGACCGGGAGCGGAATCGGCTTACCGACATAGGAGCGCGATACGGGGATGCCGCGTAGTCGATCCATCAAGTTACGATAGATTCCGAGCGCGGTAAAGCGAAATAGCTGACCGAAAGCGGAATCGGCTTGCCGACGTAGGAGCGCGATACGGAAGGGTTGCGTAGTCCTCCCATCAAGTTACGATGGAATCCGAGCGCGGTAGAGCGAAATAGCTGACCGGAAGCGGAACCGGCTCGCCGACGCAGGAGCATATTGCGGAGGTGTCGCGCAGTCGAACCATCGAGTTACGATGAAATTCGAGCGCGGTGGGGCGAAATCGCCGAACGGAAGCGGAAGCAGCGCATAGTCACGGCGACGAACCCGCGGTAGGAGTCTAATGCATGTAAGCACGGAACTTGGTACGCGGAAACATGTAGAAACCTCTGGATTATTCCACGATATGAACCGTCATTAAGAGAAGCACGAAAGTAAACATGTTTGCGCGAACTGGACGAAATGTGAAAGCGAGTGGAATGCGGAAATGTTTGCGCTACTGCGAAGCGAGAGCCACAGATGTTCGGCAAATGTGCGGCCAAGAACAAAGGGGCTACGCGAACGTGAACGAAAGAAATGTGAAAGTGTTGACACGCGGCTACAGGTGTTCGACATATGCGCGATTGAGAACAATGGGGCCATTCATGACACTGTTGACACAGCTGCTGGCAAGAAGCGCAGGTGTTCGGCAGATGCGACAAGTGGGGGCATCCCCACTCGATCGAGGTAGGGCAGCCGAGCCCAGGAATCGAGGATTCGTCTCTCGGCTCTCGATGCGAACGGTCGCATCGAGGAACTCGTCTCTCTATTCCAACTAAGCGTAAAGTGTTGGCTCCCTGTAGTCAGGGGCATCGGCGTAACTTAGGCTGAGCGCGTACGCGAACGGCGAACGAGAGCGAGAATGATCCCGCTCAACGGTGCGTAATCCCGCGAGTCCATGTAACGTAACTAAAAGCAGAGAAATAAATTATATTTTACCTCTTGTTATGAAATTACGTGTGACGATTATTCGGTGAAGACAACCTGCAAAGACTTACCTATCCCATTCGTAATTTCACCTGTCGGCCGTCCGAAATCCTCCATCGACGAACGCACAGCGGCTGAGGCCCAGCGAAGCGGCTGTCCAGCAGAAGCGAAGGAAGTCCTTTGCGCGGAGCGGTCCAACAAGTCCAGCGGGTCGATCCGGAGACAGATGGAAGCTGAAACAGAGTCGTAGAGAGGGGAATTAGCGAAGTCAGCGAAAGGTTGGTTCTTATTCAAGTATCTTTCTTGATAGGCCGAGGTTAAAATCGAGTGGCGACCGTGATAATTGATGATATTGAGGGCGTGTGGTTAATGTCAATCCTCCGTCCAGCTACAACCATTCACATATTGTAAAAATAATCCGAAAACAACGATGAAATATAATTGCTTTTATAATATATCAGAAATAGAACGGAAGTGTAAACTGCACTTTAGGAAGAAGATTGATAGATAAAAAGGTAATTTTAAAATATTATATGCAATACCTGTATACGCGTCTAACAGATTGCTATCTATTGTTTCTTGATATCCTAGAGTGTCGTCTAGACTGTCCAGAGTATCGGCTTGCAAATCTGCAATAAAATATATTTTTTTCCCTTTTTTACAAAATATAGGTTGCGTAGCACATATTAGATATATAGCATATAAGACAAACCAAAGCTCTCTTCGGGCATTTTCGATACGTTGCTAAGTGCTTGCAAAAATTCTCTCAGCAAAAACCTGCAGTAATAAAAAATATATACATATAAAAAAGTTACGGTAATGTAATATATTATTACACGTACTAAAAAAAAAACACAAAACACAATTTTAAAAATATATATCTGTGTATGTGTGAGTTTGTGCGCGCGCGCGTGTGTGTACACACACACACACACACACACACACACACACACCACAATACACACAATTTATATATATATATATATATATATATATATATATATATGTACATATGTATATATTACAAGCATGCATGATTTTTTAAGTCTTTTTGCAATTTGGGCTTTGTTTTATAAAATATAAATTAGAATTTAATCATTAAAATAATTGTCGTTATTTGGAATGACTTTATACTTCTTCCTTCTTTTGGGAAACTGGCGGATTCGGTCGCGATAGAAGTTCTTCGGTTTGAAGGCGATAAAGTCGTCAATAAATTTTTGGATGTCGGACGTATCTTGGAAGTGTTGTCCAGCCAACGAATGTTACATCGACCTGAACAGGTGGTAATCGAAAGGGGCCAAGTCTGGTGCATGACAACGCTCGGCCACACGTTGCTTGCTCCGACTCAGAGGACCATTTTAAACTTGGGCTGGGACGTCCTATCTCACGTGGCTTATTCACCAGACTTGGTCCCTTCCGATTACCATCTGTTTAAGTCGATGCAGCATTTGTTGGCTGGACAATACTCTCAAGATATATCTTGACATCCAAAATTTATCAATGACTTCATTGCCTCCAAACCGAGACACTTCTATCGCGTCGGAATTCGCCAACTTCCCGAAAGTTGGAAGAAAACCATTGCAAATAACGGCAGTTATTTAAATGATTAAATTGTAATTTAAATTTTTTTAAAACAAAGCTCACATATTGCAAAAAATATTAAAAATTATGCATACTCGTAATATATATACATCTTTATCGTAAATTTCTTTAAAACAAATATTATAATTACCTTCCTGAGCTCAAAGAGGCTTGTGCCTCCGCAATACGCTTGTCACGCGTACATTATGTTGGACGCGTACTCTTTTTACGCTACGTCCCTCCGCTAATCTCCCAATATTTATCTCTTGATCGAGAAGCAATTCGCCTAAATTATCTGTAAAAGATAAAAAAATTATATTGCAGACACACTTTTATACAATGTGCAGAAAATTTACATTTTACAAGTTTTTGCGATAGTAAGCAATACATACAAAGAAAATCCCAAATATTAGGATGTATTCCACCAAATCTATGAAAAAGTATGTAATGGAAACTTTCCACGACATTGTTTGTCCGTATAGGTGTACCAAAAATGAAAACTTTTTCTTTCAAAGGAAGCCAAACGCCTTAAATAAACAGTAAACTGCAATACAGCAGGATACTCTGTCGATATCAGATCAGCCTCTTCTTGTATTATCTGCAATCCTTCCTCAAATGCATTGACCGGCGCCAATGGCAAGGCCATGGTAAAACCAAGAACCTTTCTAAGGGCTACCATTAGACCTAATGCTCTTCAACGTCTTAATACAGCCTGCATAAAATAATATTGAATATAATATTAAATCATACTTAACAAGCAGATGAGTTACATAGCAATAAAAATAGCTTTATAAAAATTACAAAAATATTCGTTTTTGTCGTTTGCATACGTACCTAATTGAAATAAACCAACAACCAGTTATACGTGCTTCTGGAAAAATCTCTCTTGCAACTGTCATTGCCGCACGTTCATAATCACTCATGACTGACTTCACTCCTTGCAGTGCATTCGGATGGAGTTCCTTTACCCTTCGCCAAATCGCATTATACACATTCATGGTGCGCTTCTCATACAATATAAAAAGGACCGGTATACCCTAATGGATAAAAGGCAAAAATATATAGCATAAAAATGTCTTATCAACATTTATAAGAAGATCAAAAGCTGTTAAATGAATCTAACACACATAAACGCACGCACGCACACACACACGCACGCACGCACGTACACACACGCACGCATGCACGCACGCACGCACGCACGCACGCACGCACGCACACACGCACAACATACCGTGTCCATATATCGTATATGAATAGTATATAATTGGGCAAAGGATACTCTGGGAACGACCTGTTCAAAAGGATAAATTTCTTCAAGTAATGTACATAAGGGTATTAAGGATACATATTTAGGACTAACTATTATTATATAAGGATTGGTATACATTTTGATAATTTTCGCTTATAATCTTTGTTCTTATTTAATTTTAATTTTTTAATTTATTGCGATGCATAGTAGTGGATACAGTTAGAGTATAATGAGTGCACGCAAATGGTAAGGCATCAACAAATTGTTGTTTCTATGCCTACCAGTGGAGACAGTGTGAGTTGACATAATACTAAATACTAAATATATAATATAATATAGAAACAATAAATAATACAGAAATAATGGATTCGCTCACGGGATTCGCTCAATACTAAATACTAAATATATAATATAATATAGAAACAATAAATAATACAGAAACAATGGATTCGCTCACGGGAGTAAATACAGTCATTAATATATTGTCGCAGAACTAAAAAATACACACGCAGTGAACGCATAGGATATACGTACGCAACACTCGCACATGTGCGCGTTAGCAGACCGACCGTGCAAGCAATCAGCAATGCGCAGGTTGAGATGCATTTCTGGCAGGAAGTGCAGTTGATAGAATAAAAGTGAACGTAGCTGTACGAAAGGAGGGCAGGGAGGATAAGGATCTTATGGAAGAGGGAAGGTCATTGAAATATTGACTGCACAGTAGGAGAACGAAGCGCGAAACTTGGCGGAGTGATGCGATGGAAAGGAAAGAAGGTCAGGGTAACGAGTATTTTGGGCGTTAACGGCATGAAGCTCAGAGTTCAGATGCAGGAGACGTCGGAGGTAAGGAGGAGTGTCAGACTGAAGAAGACGGAAAAACCAGGCAACAGAGATGAAGCATAAAACGTTGTTGGATTTTTAACCAACGGGAGTTAGAATAGAGTGGAGATATATGGTCAAATTTACGGACATTGTAAGAGAAGCGGAGACATGAGTTTTGAATATATTGGATACGATTCAATAGTTGTTGGTTAAGTGCTGGAATATAAACGACGCACAGTGGGCTGAACGGTAAAAAAAACGGACGTATTTGTAGAAAATGATGAAGTTCAAAAATTCAAAATTGCATTAATGGTTATAGTTATTAGTTCAAGTAAGGCTTAAAATTAGTTTTAATAATTTTTTATTTTAATTTTTTTAAAATCGAAGAAAGTTTTCGTAGTTGAAAATGAACAACCTTTTATTTACGTGTTGAAATGTTTTATTTTACCTTCATTTCAAATAAGTGCCATGAACACAATTATTGTCCGATTTCAAAAAACCAAAGCTTGTTTTAAAGAAGTGCATGTACGGAATATGAAAAAAAAATTCGTATACAGTTTTAATATTTAAACAATATTAATATGTAAATTACTTTTTAAACGGAAAATGTTCAAAAATTCGAACAAAATCTAAATTAGCAATCGAATATATGAATGCCTCCGATTCGATCCAAGAAATTCTGCACAGATACTTGTTCAATAAGTATCTGACTACAAGTGCCTATTAATATTTTATCCAACTTTAACCAATTCTTCTCAAATTAAGGGGTTAGTCTACCTTAGATCGGGCAGAAACAGGCGAATTTTCAGGAATTAATTTCAGACAAAATATCGGTGATACATGAATGATTTTTTTTTCATTATCTTTATTAGGGTTTCAAGAACATGTACAAATTTTTTGGTGTAAACAAATTTTAAAATGGCGATGAGGCACTCCTTCGCGCGCAATTATGCTTTTCAGACGGTGTACATGGTTTCTGAATTGTGGGTGGTCTAAAAAAAAAAAATATATATGGTCATTAACTATATTGTATTGCCTTCAGAATGACGGAGCTTTTTTTCTCTCCTCGTTTTTGGCGTCAAGAAAAAAATTCTTGAATTTTTCACTGCATTTTTGAAAAATTCAGGAATTTTTTTCTTGACGCCAAAAACGAGGAGAGAAAAAAAGCTCCGTCATTCTGAAGGCAATACAATATAGTTAATGACCATATTTTTTTTTTTTTTTAGACCACCCACAATTCAGAAACCATGTACACCGTCTGAAAAGCATAATTGCGCGCGGAGTGCCTCATCGCCATTTTGAAATTGTTTACACCAAAAAATTTGTACATGTTCTTGAAACCCTAATAAAGATAATGAAAAAAAATCATTCATGTATCACCGATATTTTGTCTGAAATTAATTCCTAAAAATTCGCCTGTTTTTGCCCGATCTAGAGTAGACTAACCCCTTAACGCTTTTCGGTTCCTACTCTTCTGAGAACTGGTATATCAAGCTAGTCTTTTATATTAGAGTTTTCCTCACTCTCTGTCGAATCCAGAACCACGAACGCGGACGAATATAAGGGTATCTCTAAAGTTTGACCTAGCCCCCTGAATCTCGGAAACGGCTTTAGATATGGAAAAACGTCGAAACATGTGTGCGATTATTTGGAGGGGTTGCTTATTGTATGCCAAAAAATTTCTTAGCCTTCCAGGGGGCGAGGGTGCATCAGATTCGTAATCAGCGATTCAAAAACCTTTCAAATACCGAGTTTTACGTGAATCAGGCGACTTTTAGTAACTTGGGACCAACATTTCATATCCGCCATTTTGGATTTTGAAAATTTAACCTCAGATTCTTATAAAATGACCAAAAAAACATTTTGATACCAATTTTTAGACTGTTTTATTGACATTCCAATGAGTTATTGACATATGTCCACAAATTTGACAATTCAGCCCACTGTGCGACGTCGGCGTAGTCAAAGAGTGAGACGACAAGAGCTTGGGATACATGAAGCTTCTGAGAAGTGGAGAGTATGTGCCGAACGGATACAGAAGACGAAGTCGAGCAAAGGCAGCCCGACATTTTACGTCAACATGTTGTTTAAAAGACCAGGAAGAGTCAACGTGAACGCCGAGTATTTTTATTGAGGATGATAGAGGTATGGGTACGGAGTTCAGATAAAGATCGAAGGATTGAAGCTGAGACAACAGCACTGGAGAACCTGCAATGAGAAGTGAGGATTTGGAAGGGTTAAAGTGCAGTCCATTTGAGGATGCCCATTTAGCTACCGCTTCAAGGTACCGCTTATAGCTTTCATTTAAATCTCGAATGTTGCTTACCGAAAATGTACCGTCCATGAATATTTCTGTGGATGCTGCTAGCGCGTTTAGTAAGGTATTAGTTGTAAATAGCACTGCTCTATGGCCATTATCAGATAATACTGTGCCTATATAAATGTGTTCGGTCGGCTGATAATTCATTAATGCTACCTCAAGACCGGCAATAGTCTGTGGTATCTCCGGTCTGTGACGTATTTGTTTGTTCTCTGTACAGAAAACTTCTCATAGTACGGTAAGATAATTTTTCCGCAGCTACTGGATTTCTATAAAAAAAATTGTAAACAAAATTATCTAACAATAAGTTAAAAGGTTTGACATTTTAATCTGATAATGTAAATATTATTAAAATTGCTTAATATTGTGTTATGTATCTGGGCTGGAAAGGGTGTGTACACTCTCCCGGTTTAATACAAGTATGTCCCACTTGATTCAAACCGCTTACAAAATTAAGTCGATTTGCTCCGGTATCGCGTCCGCTCAGGATTGGTCCTGATATGATTGGCGATATCGGAGCGGATCGACTTAATTTTGTAAACGGTTTGAATCAAGTGGAATATACTTGTATTAAACCGGGAGAGTGTACACACCCTTTCCTGCCCACATACATAATACAAATATTGGCCATACCCGTTGGCCATACCTGCTCTGCGTGAAGCACGCATTGGTCACGCGTGGTTCACGTTTACCGAGCGCGCGCATCTAAATACGTAATATAAATCTATCCATAACAATTTGTTTGTTTTCTTTTTAAATATTTTATTTGATTGATTAATTAGAACGGAAAAGATAAAGATTTATTTACTTAGATTAATCATACATTTTCTCAGTTTAAACATTTGAAATTCTCGTAGTTTTTCAAAGGAATTGTCATC
>NW_027270003.1:479586-496450 GCF_030848805.1 Temnothorax longispinosus | reverse complement strand
TTAAGATATTAAGTAAAATTTTTTTACATATAAACAAATATATAGAATTATATATAAAATATGTCAATATGTTTTTTTTTTACTTGCATAATCTGTGTTCGTTCTTATAAAAAGTGAAATTTGAGGAAATGAGAAAAATTTGCCCATATATAATCATATATAAATATAACAATATAACTACTGTTTATAAAAAATACAATGCAAAAATGATTTTTTAAATTATTTTTAGATTCTTCTTTTTATTATTTTTCCTGTATATATGAACATAGATTATACAAGAGAAAAAAACGTTTATGGACACATTTTACATATATATGTTTGCCCAGAGATATGTTCCGGACTGTTTACGGTACGTTTTCTCAAATGTACAGTCCTGGAAAATGCCAAATGTCCTGGAATATAACGATATACCATATAAAAGTCCCGGAACATACCTCCGGGCCTACGTATAATTATATATATTTATATATGTTTTCATAAAAAAAAAATTTATTGGGTACTTAACCCCCTTGCACAATCCCAGGCAACAGACAATAGGAACAGAAAATAATTAAAAAATCGTTAATTACAACTTACCTGACCTCACTTGCGCGTTGCAAATCGAATGATTTCTAAATCACGAATGATTACTAAAAATAAATATCTATAAGGAAATATCCTCCCTCTTTCACGTGGAATCTATACAGAAGGATCATTACGAACGATGACGAGGTCACTACGAAATAAATCTATGACTGTTTTACGGTACAGTGTAATAATTAAAAATAAATTTGATTGTGTTTAATAGAAGACATTTGAATATATTGAATATAGGTATAATAACACATTTTTTACTTAATTTTATTTGATTTTATAAATTTTAGCAAAATTAGACATTCTAATGATGTATGTTTTTGAAGTGTGTATTGTTATTATTTGAACAAAAATTAATTTATCAAAGTGATTAATGGTAAAATAAATAATTATTTACATAAAGTTTTTTACATTTTTCGTAAAAGATTTGATTTTTGCTCAAATAGTAAAAATTAATGATAACTAAAAATAAAAATAAGTAAATGAAGGGAAAAAATAAGAACATAAAGAATGATTGTAGTCTGCAAAATAGTTCTGCTGCTTTATTGCATTATACAAACGCATAAATATTTTCAAATACAAATAAAGTCAATATTATAACTAGACATCAGATTTTTTTATATGCAGGTTGGTGGAAAAAAGCAATTAATAAATAAAATTGTGTTATTTATAATATCCAACATATTCATACTACAACATATGTTAAGTATAAAAATAAACGAAGTGATCTTATTTAAACACGAATCTACCTGACCTCACTTGCGCGTTGCAAATCAAATGATTTCTAATTCACGAATGATTACTAAACATAAAATATCTATAGGGAAATATCCTCCCCCTTTCACGTGGAATCTATATAGAAGAGTTATTACAAACGATGACAAGGTCACTACAAAATAAAATAAATCTATGACTGTTTTTTACGGTACAGTGTGATAATAATTAATAATAAATTCGATTGGATGCATTTGTGCACATTGATGTAACTAAAAGAATTCGCTGTAGACTTCATTTTTTGTTGTGGTAATTTTCCTTTACGTAATACTTGGAAAAATGCGTTTTTTGCTTCTGTTTTTTCTTCATTCGTCCATCGAACTTTTTTTTATACGTTTTATGGCCTGAAATGCAACAAATATAGTCATTCATAAAAAAGTGGTCGAATAAAATCCTGATGTATATAATCTAATCATTATTTATTTACATGCTTGATTTTTCTGCTTTCTTTGTACGTTGACTACGCTCTCATTAGAACTGTTTGAACTTGTATTCATTAAATAATCTGATATATCACTATCCGAATGTTTTCCTATTAGAAATAGAAAAAAGTACGAAAGTAATACAAGAAGTATGCAAATTAGAAACTTGCACATTGTTTCCTCATCATTACAGATCGTTACCATTGTTCCTATTTTATTTCGCTCACAAAGCTCCTCTATGAGGTAGCTTGCATTTTATTCAATGCATAATTATTAGTATTTATTTGTTTTGACTTCCTCATAGAGGAAGCTTTATGAGCGAAATAAAATAGGATGGTAAGATCTGTAATGATGAGGAAACAATGTGCAAGTTTCTAATTTGCACACTTTTTTAATTTTAAATTTAATTTTTTTATGAATTGATAGAACTTAGTAGCACAAGTGGAATTTTACAATCGATGCAATGTCAAATTGATGTTGACTTTGGGAATTCGGGCTACATGGTCCAATATGGACTTTGCATATAGACTTTTAATCGCGTATAAAGCTGGGTCTAATCAACCAAATCTTAAAGAATTATATATGAAATAAAGATAGAAAGGACTGAAGAATATAATAGAATTAAAAATGGCCTGATAACTCAAAATTGGCAGAAGTTAGAGCAACCACGGTCATTTCTCAAAAAATTCAAAATTTTATAAAAAGAATCCTTTTACCGATTATCGCCAAAATTCAAAATACCAATTGTCTTTTAATGATACTCTATATAAAATTACATATATAACTTATACATGTAACTTTTTGTTACATGTATAAGTTATATATGTAATTTTTAAATATTTTAAATATTTATAATATTTAAATATTTAAAAATTTTTTACTGTTAGTTTACACATTAATCTTAATTTGTAGAAATAATTGATATATACATGTATACATGTATACTTACGATAAATTACACCTTTGTTTTTTGAGTAAATATTCTGTTTTTTCCGTAGATTTGAAGTCACTTGTTTTTTTACATTTTGTTTCTTTTTCTTTCTTTCTGTTACTTTATTTTCCTTTGCTTCTATTGAGGTATCAACACATGTTTCTTTATTTACATCGCCAAATGTCTGTGATTCATCTGATAAATAAAAACACAATTATATGATTATTAAATCATTAATATAACAATTATTATAATGATAATTTAACTCTTAATTAACTTTTAATTAAAGTTTATATAAATGTTATTGAAGGAAAGATCATTTTCATTGTTCATAGTTACGTCAGTTTCGTTGGAAGTTGTTGTATCCGCGCCTTGAGCTTTTTCTAAAATCTTTGATATTTCTAGTATATCGACTTCAGCAACGGGTTGCCTATAAATCTGCTTATGAATTTGTTCATGATGACCCATGAAGTTTGCCACCCTCGTTACTTGATTATCTGACAAGTTTAAATCCACACATTTTGTTGCAACATGTTTGCGCAAAGCAGTACCACGAAGTAAGGAAACATTTTTTGCTCCACATGCACTTGCAAAATCTCGCATTAATTTACAAGCTTGTAAATGTTTATAGTGACTTTTATCCTTACTGGGTAATCCAAACAAATATGGATTTTTTGATGGCACCTGAGCGTCTTTTCGAAATTGTAGCAAAAGTTGAATACTCTTTAACATTTGTGTATCTAACAGCACTGGAACGGTTCTATTTAATTTACCACGAATAGTAAATCTAACATAATTATGAGTCTTGTCCGATTTTACAGAAGTTTTACACGTAGTGCTTGTCCCACAGGCACATTCATAGTTTTTATAATCGTTAATTAAAATCCTTTCTGTTTCTCCAGCTCGACGACGATTAAACACTTGAATGGCTATGAGTGTTACCTCGGCTAATGATTTCCATACTTCATATGAAAATTCTTTTGATAATATTTCAATATTTGCTTCTAGCTTTCTTTTCAAATAATCAGTTAGAGATTTAATGTCACTTGTTCGAGGTAATATCGTCTTTTTTTTGTCGTTTAATTTTTGTATTGGTTTCTATTGCCACTTTATTTACAGTTCCACTAAAATCTACATCATAGATTTTCATAAAATCATCAACATCTTTCCGCTTTATTTCATCTTTGTCTATCATATATGTGACATCTAAAATTTTTCCGATTTTTTTTAGACAACTGCCAAGAGTAGATGCATTAGTTGGATGTTTATATATGTTTGTTTCGTACTCAAATTCTGCAACATCATTGATTGCCTCAATGACCGTTCTATAAAATTGTGGAGCATATGCAGCAGCTAAAGTTTTGATTTCGGAATTTCGATTTCTCAAAGCTAATACTAAACGACCTAGAAGACGTAGATGACTCCGTATATAAGTGTTCTGATGTTGATGAACTTGGCTTTTGCACATACTATTTCTATACAGAATGATTGCACGGTCATACTTAATAGCTTTAGTTATTTCATCTTCTTGCAAAACCGGCAATATTTCTGCTCTCATTCTTCTACTTGTTTCTGGATGACATCTGCCAAGAGCTCTACGAGCATTTTGTAAGATTTTTCGAGAAGATTCTTCATTTTTATTACAATATCGGGCATGGTGTCTTAAATTATTTAGCGTATAATATCCACCACAATAAGGGCAATTAATAAAATTTACACCATTCTGTTTTGTTTTTTGTGTAGATCTTCTAACAGTTATCATTCTACCATGATTATATTCTTTTGTCGCATTAAAAATAAAGTTTCCTTCTTTTCTTATATTTGCTATTTTATGCAAGCGTTTAGCACAACCTTTTGGTAAGTTTAAAAACTCTTTAACCTGATCTTCATTACGGTGTTTGTTTTCTAAGTGACGCGCTATTTTGCTTTGTAGAGTATGACAAAATACACAAAAATTTTTTTTGTTATCGCCTTTAGGACGGTGTGATAGTTCAGCAGTTAGTTCAGATCCATCACATGCACTATTTCCAGGAACATTAAATTTGAATTGATTTGTGTACTTAGAGTTTCCAGAAACATTACTTATTTCACTAATATTACTTTCTGAATCTTCTGTTATTTCTGTTTTATTAATTTCTGAACTCTGAGTTTCATCAGTTGGCTCGTATTCGCTAATAGTATCTTGAGTTATATTTGTATTCTTTGAACTATTGTTACCATCATCTAAAATAAAAACAAAAGTATATATTTAAAACTGCATATCTAAAAGATATTCCAAGTGCATTAATATTGTAAAATAAATTGTTTAGCATAAATAAACTGTACATATAGCTGATTATACACAAAATCTTTATATTTGAAATCATTTTTTTTTCAACTACTTACTATAACTTGATAAATTCAAAGGTGATACATTATCGTCTTTATTAGATAATTTACGTTTCTTTCTTTCTGGAGATTTAAGTATTTCTTGTCTTTCTTCTTTTTGATCAGTTTTTGTTGGTGTTGGTTTCAAAATAATATATTTTGGTTTAAGTATAATGTTTTTAGAAATTATACATTTTGGCGCTATTTTTCTTGAGTTATTATTACAATCATCCAAATGTACAGTGGTTTTCTTATTATACTTGTCTTTAGAAACTAAAAAATGAAAAAAATTATTAAAATATTTTTAAGTATTAAAGGCTCAGATATCATAAAAATATTCACACCAATAGTATAAATAACAAAAAATATTTTAAATTTACTTTTTATTTCTGCATTAATAGTAGGAAAATTATCTTCAATCATGTTTAGATGTGTATGCTTTTCATCTGATGTAGTTTTCATTGACAGCTTTTCTTTATTTATTTGGAACGGTAAGATTTCATTTTCAGTATCAGTAATTTTATTATCTATATAATTTTCATTTAAACTCTTTTCTTTTAATTCGTCATTTGTGTTGCAATGCGTTTGTTCATCACTTTTAAAAAGTGACTCACTTAATGCTACAGAAGGTGTGCAAACAGATTCTTCATTTAAATATGATATTAAACTTGAATCTATAATATTGCTTATATCACTTATGCTTGATATGTTAATTTTATAACTGCATTCTGTTTTTTCGCTGACCTTCAAAGTATTTTCTGATTTACTGTTACTTGCAGCAAAATTGTTATTATTTATATTATGTAACTGAACCATATACAATACAAGTCATATAAAGAGTTTAAGTTAGATTAATGACACACTTATAGGGCCGATTTTACAGTCTCCGATTAACTTGATCCTTCGATTAAACTCACTCTTCGTCTCTTTCTAAGGGGGACAGTGAGAAAGAGTTGCAGAGTGAGTTTAATCAGAGGATCAAATTAATCGGAGACTGTGAAATCGGCTCATATTTTTAAAAATTAGTTTTGTTTTCAATTAGAGAATGTTATATATATATATATTATATATAGACTTAAAAATATACAATATTATTTACTTGCTTACATTAAATACATCGACTTTATTATTGCATTCTATTTCTTCAGTGTCACTACTAAAAGCATTTGTCTCGAACTTTCTACAGTTTGTCGCAATATTTACTAAATTAATTGATCTCGGTGATACTATATCGCGTATTTTAAAATTTTTTTCTTTATTGATCGTTGAATGATTAATCCCAGCAGATCGTCGTTTAATACCTATATAAAAATATTTATATGTTATTACATTATTTAAAGAATATGTAAATGAATATAACCTAGTTAAAATATCTTCTTACGTTTTCTTGTCATTTCTCTCTTTTCTAATACTGTATGAAGGGAATACGTTAATACTATATTTTTTGGAAGTACTCTTGGAATACTTTTCGAGAAAACACAACCTCACACCGTTTCATATATCCGTCAGTTCTATTTTTAAGAATTTCCTGATACACTAGTGCAATAAGTTATGACGTTTTCAATTTGCGACACGACCCGACTCGGGTCGCATCATGTATACAGGACTCTAGCATCATTGACGTGGAATACATACATATCTATGTATGTATTCCACGTCCATTGATGCGACCCGTCGGGTCGAGTAGCAAATCGAAAACGCCATTAGGCCTGGTCTACTATGAGTCGTATGTCGGAGTCGGATGTCGCAACGTAGCCGATGGTTCAATGAGGAAAATTTGTTTCCGAAAAAGAAATCCTCTCATTGGACCATCGGCTACGTTACGACATCCGACTCCGACATACGACTCATTGTAGACCGGGCCTTAGAGTAAGAGCCTAAGCAGAATGGCTGTCTTATAACCTTAAGGCAGTGTTTTATGCCTTAAGTCTTTGTCTTATGTAAGGGCCTAAGCAGAATGGCTGTCTTATAACCTTAAAGGTGGAAGCACATAAAATTGCAGGAGCCATAAGCAGAAGGCAAAAGCCATATGCGCATGCGCTATGGTATCTGTAGAGCTCTTCAGATACCATAGCGCATGCGCATATGGCTTCTGCATTCTGCTCATGGCTTCTGCAATTTTATGTGCTTCCACCTTAAGGCTGTGTTTATGCCTTAAGTCGTTGTCTTATGTCACGCACAATACTGTGTTAATGTTTCCTGTCTTGCGTCGCGTATACTACACAAAACAGGAAACATTTAACACAGTAGTGTGCGTTAATAAGACAACGACTTAAGGCATAAAACACTGCCTTAAGGTTATAAGACAGCCATTCTGCTTAGGCCCTAACGCACAATACTGTGTTAATGTTTCTTGTCTTGTGTAGTATACGCGACGTATACTACACAAGACAGAAAACATTAAGGGCTTAAGCAGAATGGCTGTCTTGGCAGTGTTTTATGCCTTAAGTCTTTGTCTTATGTAATGCACAATGCTGTACAGTATTGTGCGTTACATAAGACAAAGACTTAAGGCATAAAACACTGCCAAGACAGCCATTCTGCTTAGGCCCTAACACAGTATTGTGCGTTACATAAGACAAAGACTTAAGGCATAAAACACTGCCTTAAGGTTATAAGACAGCCATTCTGCTTAGGCCCTAAGACAAATACATTTTGTTTCACTCTAACATATTACACCAATATATACCAGTTCAGAAGGTTCTTCGAAAAAGAACAGATGATGTGCCCATAATTTTCATATTACCAACATTAACCTCTCATTTGTAAGGTCGGTATTCATGGGTTGGTATTCACTAGCTACACTAGTTCAGCAATAGAAATCAGACCCATAGTCCGTTCTTATTTCATCTTAAAGATCATCTTAAAGCCCCTTGCACAATGCCAGGCAACAGGCAATAAAAATCAGAAATCATGTATAAATGCAGAATAGACAGTGACACAGGTAATAGACACAAAGTTTCCGTCACGTTGAAAATTCTGTGCCTGTTGCCAACCAATTATAGTATTCGAATTTTTTAGGTTGTAATTAACGATTTTTTGGTTATTTCCTGTTTCTATTGCCTGTAGCCTGGAATTGTGCAAGGGGCTTAATAAAATTTTTTTTATATAAAAACATATATAAATATATATAATTATATGTAGGCCCGGAGGTATGTTCCGGGACTTTTATATAGTGTATCGTTATATTCCAGGACATTTGACATTTTCCAGGACTGTCCTGGAAAAAAATTCAAGTCCTACGGGAGTTTCCAGAACAGTTTTCAAATCTGTTATACAAATGTGAGGGTATATTCCAGGACTGGCATTGTGCAAGGGGCTTTAAGATGATCTTGAAATAAGAACGGACTATGGGTCTGATTTCTATTGCTGAACTAATGTAGCTAGTGAATACCAACCCATGAATACCGACATTACAAATGAGAGGTTAATGTTGGTAGTATGAAAACTATGGGCAAGTCATCTGTTCATTATCGAAGAATCTTCTGAACTGGTGTATATTGGTGTAATAAGTTAGAGTGAAACAAAATATACTTATCTCACTCTAAAGCCCCTTAAGGCCATTGCACGTGACAAAGTTTTAGTCATAAGACCGTAAGACCGTAAAAAAATAGACCAATCACAGTCGATTATTCTCCTTGAGCTAAAAGAATAATCGAGTGTGATTGGTCTATTTTCTTACGGCCTTACGATTATGACTAAAACTTTGTTACGTGCAATGGCCTTTATACAATGTCAGGCAACAGGCTTTAGGAACAAGGAATAGAAATCAGAAATCATGTATAAATGCAGAATAAACAGTGACACAGGCAATAGACACAGAGTTTCCATCACGTTGGAAATTCTGTGCCTATTGCCTGTTGCCAACCAATCATAGCATTCGAATTTTTAGTTTGTAATTAACGATTTTTTGTTATTTTATGTTCCTATTGCCTGTTGCCTGGAATTGTGCAGGGGGCTTAACTTATTGCACTAGTGTGTATATAAAATTGCAGGAGCCATAAGCAGAAGGCAGAAGCCATATGCGCAAGCGCTATGGTATCTGTAGAGCTCTATAAATACCATAGCGCATGCGCATATGGCTTCTGCCTTCTGCTTATGGCTCCCGCAATTTTATGTGCTTCCACCTTTAGAAATAGAACTGGCGGATATATGAAACGGTGTGAGGTTGTGTTTTCTCGAAAAGAATTCCAAGAGTACTTTCAAAAAGTATAGTATTAACGTATTCCCTCCATATAGTATTAAAAAAAAGAGAAATGACAAGAAAACGTAAGAAGATATTTTAACTAGGTTATATTAATTTACATATTCTCTAAATATTGTAATAACATATAAATATTTTTATATAGGCATCATTAAACGGCGATCTGCTGGGATTAATCATTCAACGATTAATAAAGAAAAAAGTTCTAAAATACGCGATATAGTATCACCGAGATCAATTAATTTAGTAAATATTGCGACAAACTGTAGAAAGTTCGAGACAAATGCTTTTAGTAGTGACACTGAAGAAATAGAATGCAATAATAAAGTCGATGTATTCAATGTAAGCAAGTAAATGATATTAGATATTTTTAAGTCTATATATAATATATATATATATAACATTCTCTAATTAAAAACAAAACTAATTTTTAAAAATATGAGCCAATTTTACAGTCCGATTAATTTGATCCTCTGATTAAACTCACTCTGCAACTCTTTCTCACCGTCCCCCTTAGAAAGAGACGAAGAGTGAGTTTAATCGAAGGATCAAGTTAATCGGAGACTGTGAAATTAGCCCTATGAGTGTGTCATTAATTTAACTTAAACTCTTTATATGACTTGTATTGTATACTATATATGTTTCAGTTACATAATATAAATAATAACAATTTTGCTGCAAGTAACAGTAAATCAGAAAGTACTTTGGATGTCAGCGAAAAAAAACAGAATGCAGTAATAAAACTAACATATCAAGCATAAGTGATATAAGCAGTATTATAGATTCAAGTTTAATATCATATTTAAATGAAGAATCTGTTTGCACGCCTTCTGTAACTTTAAGTGAGCCACTTCTTAAAAATGATGAACAAACGCATTGCAACACAAATGACGAATTAAAAGAAAAGAGTTTAAATGAAAATTATACAGATAATAAAATTACTGATACTGAAAATGAAATAATGCCGTTGCAAATAAATAAAGAAATGCTGTCAATGAAAACTACATCAGATGAAAAGCATACACATCTAAACATGATTGAAGATAATTTTCCTACTATTAATGCAGAAATAGAAGGTAAATTTAAAATATTTTTTGTTATTTATACTATTGATGTGAATATTTTTATGATTTCTGAGCCTTTAATACTTATAAATATTTTAATAATTTTTTTCATTTTTTAGTTTCTAAAGACATGTATAATAAGAAAACCACTGCACATTTGGATGATTGTAATAATAACTCAAGAAAAATAACGCCAAAATGTATAATTTCTGAAAACATTATACTTAAACCAAAATATACTATTTTGAAACCAACACCAACAAAAACTGATCAAAAAGAAGAAAGACAAGAAATATTTAAATCTCCAGAAAGAAAGAAACGTAAATTATCTAATAAAGACGATAATGTATCACCTTTGAATTTATCAAGCTATAGTAAGTAGTAGAAAAAAAAAAAATTTCAAATATAAAGATTTTGTGTATAATCAGCTATATGTACAGTTTATTTATGCTAAATAATTTATTTTACAACATTAATGCACTTAGAATATCTTTTAGATATGCAGTTTTAAATATATACTTTTGTTTTTATTTTAGATGATGGTAACAATAGTTCAAAGAATACAAATGTAACTCAAGATACTATTAGCGAATACGAGCCAACTGATGAAACTCAGAGTTCAGAAATTAATAAAACAGAAATAACAGAAGATTCAGAAAGTAATATTAGTGAAATAAGTAATGTTTCTGGAAACTCTAAGTATACAAATCAATTCAAATTTAATGTTCCTGGAAATAGTGCATGTGATGGATCTGAACTAACTGCTGAACTATCACACGGTCCTAAAGGCGATAACAAAAAAAACTTTTGTGTATTTTGTCATACTCTACAAAGCAAAATAGCGCGTCACTTAGAAAACAAACACCGTAATGAAGATCAGGTTAAAGAGTTTTTAAACTTACCAAAAGGTTGTGCTGAACGCTTGCATAAAATAGCAAATATAAGAAAAGAAGGAAACTTTATTTTTAATGCGACAAAAGAATATAATCATGGTAGAATGATAACTGTTAGAAGACCTACACAAAAAACAAAACAGAATGGTGTAAATTTTATCAATTGCCCTTATTGTGGTGGATATTATACGCTAAATAATTTAAGACACCATGCCCGATATTGTAATGAAAATGAAGAATCTTCTCAAAAAATCTTACAAAATGCTCGTAGAGCTCTTGGCAGATGTCATCCAGAAACAAGTAGAAGAATGAGAGTAGAAATATTGCCGGTTTTGCAAGAAGATGAAATAACTAAAGCTATTAGGTATGACCGTGCAATCATTCTGTATGGAAATAGTATGTGCAAAAGCCAAGTTCATCAACATCAGAACACTTATATACGGAGTCATCTACGTCTTCTAGGTCGTTTAGTATTAGCTTTGAGAAATCGAAATTCCGAAATCAAAACTTTAGCTGCTGCATATGCTCCACAATTTTATAGAACGGTCATTGAGGCAATCAATGATGTTGCAGAATTTGAGTACGAAACAAACATGTATAAACATCCAACTAATGCATCTACTCTTGGCACTTGCCTTAAAACAATCGGAAAAATTTTAGATGTTACATATATGATAGACAAAGATGAAATAAAGCGGAAAGATGTTGATGATTTTATAAAAATCTATGATGTAGATTTTAGTGGAACTGTAAATAAAGTGGCAATAGAAACCAATACAAAAATTAAACGACAAAAAAAGACGATATTACCTCGAACAAGTGACATTAAATCTCTAACTGATTATTTGAAAAGAAAGCTAGAAGCAAATATTGAAATATTATCAAAAGAATTTTCATATGAAGAATGGAAATCATTAGCCGAGGTAACACTCATAGCCATTCAAGTGTTTAATCGTCGTCGAGCTGGAGAAACAGAAAGGATTTTAATTAACGATTATAAAAACTATGAATGTGCCTGTGGGACAAGCACTACGTGTAAAACTTCTGTAAAATCGGACAAGACTCATAATTATGTTAGATTTACTATTCGTGGTAAATTAAATAGAACCGTTCCAGTGCTGTTAGATACACAAATGTTAAAGAGTATTCAACTTTTGCTACAATTTCGAAAAGACGCTCAGGTGCCATCAAAAAATCCATATTTGTTTGGATTACCCAGTAAGGATAAAAGTCACTATAAACATTTACAAGCTTGTAAATTAATGCGAGATTTTGCAAGTGCATGTGGAGCAAAAAATGTTTCCTTACTTCGTGGTACTGCTTTGCGCAAACATGTTGCAACAAAATGTGTGGATTTAAACTTGTCAGATAATCAAGTAACGAGGGTGGCAAACTTCATGGGTCATCATGAACAAATTCATAAGCAGATTTATAGGCAACCCGTTGCTAAAGTCGATATACTAGAAATATCAAAGATTTTAGAAAAAGCTCAAGGCGCGGATACAACAACTTCCAACGAAACTGACGTAACTATGAACAATGAAAATGATCTTTCCTTCAATAATCAAGGTTAGCATTTATATAAACTTTAATTAAAAGTTAATTAAGAGTTAAATTATCATTATAATAATTGTTATATTAATGATTTAATAATCATATAATTGTGTTTTTATTTATCAGATGAATCACAGACATTTGGCGATGTAAATGAAGAAACATGTGTTGATACCTCAATAGAAGCAAAGGAAAATAAAGTAACAGAAGGGAAAAAAAAGAAACAAAAAGTAAATAAACAAGTAACTAATTACAATCTACGGAAAAAACAGACATTTGGCGATATAAATGAAACATGTGTTGATACCTCAATAGAAGCAAAGGAAAATAAAGTAACAGAAAGAAAGAAAAAGAAACAAAATGTAAAAAAACAAGTGACTTCAAATCTACGGAAAAAACAGAATATTTACTCAAAAAACAAAGGTGTAATTTATCGTAAGTATACATGTATACATGTATATATCAATTATTTCTACAAATTAAGATTAATGTGTAAACTAACAGTAAAAAATTTTTAAATATTTAAATAAAATCTTGAATAATACTTAAATACGAATTAGATTAATTACAATAATTTTGTTATAAATGGAGCATGCCCTCTCTCTTTTTCTCTCTCTCTCTTTTTCTCTCCTTCTCTTTCTCTCTCCCTCCCTCTTTCTCTTCTTATTTTTTTCTATTTCTGTATTACTTCCTCATGGAAGAAGCTTTATTTTCATAAACTTTGTATATGGACCTTTGATCGTATATAAAGGTAGATCTAATCAACTAAATTTTAAAGTATTATATATAAAATAGGAGTAGAAAAAACCGAAGAAAAAATTGTTTTTTTAGTTTTCGATGCCAATGTGTACCTTATGTTCGAAAACGTCGAAAAATCGCAATTTGAAAAAATGTCCGAATGTGTGTATGTATGTATGCGTGTGTGTGTCAAAACCGAAATTTCTATAACTCAAGAACTGATTAACCAAATCTTAAAGAATTTTATATGAAATAGGAGTAGAAATAACTAAAGAATATAATAGAATTAATAAAAATGGCTAATAATAATACCGATTTCTGTTTTAAAAAATCTACGTGTTTGCTATAATTTCCGCAAATTTTGAGCTTATTTTTTTTTTTTTTTATATATATAGAGTATCATTACAAGTAAGTTGGTGTTGAATTTAACAAGGATCGGTGAAGGGGCTACCGATTTTTGCCTAAAAAGTGTACAAGTTATACTTGTAATCTTATATATAAAGTATCATTAAAGGAAGGTTGTTCTGAATTTGGCGAGGATTGATGAAGGAGTTACCGATATCTGCTCAAAAAGTTACATGTATAAGTTATATATGTAATTTTATATAGAGTATCATTAAAAGAAGATTGGTATTTTGAATTTGGCGATAATCGGTAAAAAAGTTTTTTTTTTATAAAATTTTGAATTTTTTGAGAAATGTCCGTGGTTGCTCTAACTTCCGCCAATTTTGAGATATCAGGCCATTTATAATTCTATTATATTCTTCAGTCTTTTCTATCTTTATTTCATATATAATTCTTTAAGATTTGATTGATTAGACCCAGCTTTATACGCGATTAAAGGTCCATATGCAAAGTCCATATTGGACCATGTATCCCGAATTCCCAAAGTCAACATCGATTTGACATTGCGTCAATTTTAAAATTCCACTTGTGCTACTAAGCTCTATCAATTCATAAAAAGATTATATTTAAAATTAAAAAAAGTGTGAAAATTAGAAACTTGCACATTGCTTCCTCATCATTACAGATCTTTACCATCCTATTTTATTTCGCTCATAAAGCTTCCTCTATGAAGAAGTCAAAACAAATAAATACTAATAATTATACATCGAATAAAATACAAGCTTCCTCATAGAGCTTTGTGAGCGAAATAAAATAGGAACAATGGTAACGATCTGTAATGATGAGGAAGCAATGTGCAAGTTTATAATTTGCATACTTCTTGTATTACTTTCGTACTTTTTTCTATTTCTAATAGGAAAACATTCGGATAGTGATATATCAGATTATTTAATGAATACAAGTTCAAACAGTTCTAATGAGAGTGTAGTCAACGTACAAAGAAAGCAGAAGAATCAAGCATGTAAATAAATAATGATTAGATTATATACATCAAGATTTTATTCGACCACTTTTTTATGAATGACTATATTTGCATTTCAGGCCATAAAACGTGTATAAAAAAAGTTCGATGGACGAATGAAGAAAAAACAGACGCAAAAACGTATTTTGCCAAGTATTTACGTAAAGAAAAATTACCACCTCTAGCAGTAATAGAAGAAGTAAAAAGGAAGTATAAGATCTTACAAAGCAGGACAGCAGAAGTTGTAAAAGCATGGTTAAATAATCTGTTGCAAAAGAACAAAAAAGAAAAAAAGAACAAAGAAGAACAAAAATGAAGTCTACAGCAAATTCTTTTAGATACATCAATGTGCACAAATGCATCCAATTGAATTTATTATTAATTATTACCACACTGTACCGTAAAACAGTCATAGATTTATTTTTATTTCGTAGTGACCTCGTCATCGTTCGCAATAACCCTTCTATATAGATTCCACGTGAAAAGTGGAGGATATTTCCCTATAGATATTTTATTTTTAGTAATCATTTTCGTGATTTAAAAATTATTTGATTTGTAACGCGCATGTGAGGTCAGGTAGATTCGTGTTTAATAAGAAGATCACTTCGTTTATTTTTATTTATTTTTGAGATATTGCTTAAATTTCAATTTTTTTTAGTCGCAGAGTCTTCTCTCGAAGTCACTTAATATATTTTTTTTATGGAATAAGTTTGAGTAAAAAAAACAAATATACATGTTCATGATTTTTATTTTAAAGCAGCAAGCATGTTTAAAAGTTATATAATTAGACATCAGAATTTTTATATGCGGATTGGTGGAAAAAAGCAATTATTAACTAAAATTAGTAACTATTATTTATAATATCCAACATATTTATACTTAACATATGTTGCAGTATGAATATGTTGGATATTATAAATAACACAATTTTATTTATTAATTGCTTTTTTCCACCAATCTGCATATAAAAAAAATCTGATGTCTAGTTATAATATTGACTTTATTTGTATTTGAAAATATTTATGCGTTTGTATAATGCAATAAAGCAGCAGAACTATTTTGCAGACTACAATCATTTTTTATGTTCTTATTTTTTCCCTTTATTTACTTATTTTTATTTTTAGTTATCATTAATTTTTACTATTTGAGCAAAAATCGAATCTTTTAAGAAAAATGTAAAAAACTTTATGTAAATAATTATTTATTTTACCATTAATCACTTTTAAGAATTAATTTTTGTTCAAATAATAACAATACACACTTCAAAAACATATATCATTAGAATGTCTAATTTTGCTAAAATTATAAAATCAAATAAAATTAAGTAAAAATGTGTTATTATACCTATATTCAATATATTCAAATGTCTTCTATTAAACACAATCAAATTTATTTTTAATTATTACACTGTACCGTAAAACAGTCATAGATTTATTTCGTAGTGACCTCGTCATCGTTCGTAATGATCCTTCTGTATAGATTCCACGTGAAAGAGGGAGGATATTTCCCTATAGATATTTTATTTTTAGTAATCATTCGTGATTTAGAAATCATTCGATTTGCAACGCGCAAGTGAGGTCAGGTAAGTTGTAATTAACGATTTTTTAATTATTTCCTGTTCCTATTGTCTGTTGCCTGGGATTGTGCAAGGGGGTTAAGTACCCGATAAATTTTTTTTATATAAAAACATATATAAATATATATAATTATACGTAGGCCCGGAGGTATGTTCCGGGACTTTTATATGGTATATCGTTATATTCCAGGACATTTGGCATTTTCCAGGACTGTCCTGGAAAAAAATTTAAGTCCTATGGCAGTTTCCAGGACAGTTTTCAAATCTGTTATACAAATGTGAGGGTATATTCCAGGACTGTACATTTTAAAAAATGTAAACAGTCCCGGAACATACTTCTGGGCATTTATATATAAATGAATATATATGTTAAGCAGTAGTAAAACAGAATAATTAAATTAA